>NW_006197961.1:1672987-1681316 GCF_000334495.1 Tupaia belangeri chinensis | reverse complement strand
CCCCCCCCCCTGCGCTGTCCGCTGCTGAGCCAGACCCCTTGAGACCCTGCCGGCTGGGGCAGGGCTGGGCGCCCCGGGGCGGGATGGGCTTCATTCCCTAGAGCCGCCTCCTCCGGGAATCCCTTCCTCCTCGGCTACTGACTTCAGCCTTCCTCGGTACTAGGAGGGGGGCAGGGGTGGGGACACAGGCTGCATCGGGAACCTTGGGGGTCACCGTCCCCAGGTCTCCCCACCCCTGGAGTAGGGGGGCGTTCCTGACACCCACAGTGGGTTCGGAAACATGGCTCAGTCTTGCCGTTTTTGCAGGAGGAAGAAAGTGGAATTTAAAAAACCAAACAAAACTTTTTTTTTTTTCTTCTGTTGGTGTGAAGGAGGGGGACCCCAGACCCTAGCTTTTCCCTAGGGGGTGGACAGGAGGGCCGAAGCCAGGAGCCACTGCGGTGGAGACGATCTTTCTGCCCCCCTCCTCCCCTCTTAAATCACACCAGGACATCTTCGGGAGGGCTCTTGCCAAACCCCTTATCCCCAGCCCGTGGGGTCTCTTAGCAGCCAGGGAAGAGAAGAGGGGCACCCCCTTTCCCCCCCACTAACCCTGCTCTTAATGGCCTCCAGGGTTGACATCTCATCAGGGAGAGGGGCAGCTGGGCGGGCGGGGGGTCCCAGCCCGGAAACCCCCTCCCCATCACCAGCCCTACCAAGCAACCGTGACTGCAGCAGCAGGAGGGGACAGCCTGGCTCCCCCCCTTGGCCGCGTGACCAACTTGCCTCTCTCTCCCACTCTCTCCTTCCCTCGCCTCTGCTTCCCTCCCGTGTCCCCCTCCACTCCTCCCCCCTGCCCAGTCTTCGTGTGCCCAGGGACCCTGCAAAAGGTGCTGGAGCCCACGTCGACGCACGAGTCGGAGCACCAGTCGGGCGCTTGGTGCAAGGACCCGCTGCAGGCGGGGGACCGCATCTACGTGATGCCGTGGGTGCCCTACCGCACGGACACGCTGACCGAGTACGCGTCGTGGGAGGACTACGTGGCGGCGCGTCACACCACCACGTACCGCCTGCCCAACCGCGTGGACGGCACTGGCTTCGTGGTCTACGACGGCGCGGTGTTCTACAACAAGGAGCGCACGCGCAACATCGTCAAGTACGACCTGCGGACGCGCATCAAGAGCGGGGAGACGGTCATCAACACGGCCAACTACCACGACACGTCGCCCTACCGCTGGGGGGGCAAGACGGACATCGACCTGGCGGTGGACGAGAACGGGCTGTGGGTCATCTACGCCACCGAGGGCAACAACGGGCGGCTGGTGGTGAGCCAGCTCAACCCCTACACGCTGCGCTTCGAGGGCACCTGGGAGACGGGCTACGACAAGCGCTCGGCGTCCAACGCCTTCATGGTGTGCGGCGTCCTGTACGTGCTGCGCTCCGTCTACGTGGAGGACGACAGCGAGGCGGCGGGCAACCGCGTAGACTACGCCTTCAACACCAACGCCAACCGCGAGGAGCCCGTGAGCCTGGCTTTCCCCAACCCCTACCAGTTCGTGTCCTCCGTGGACTACAACCCGCGCGACAACCAGCTCTACGTCTGGAACAACTACTTCGTGGTGCGCTACAGTCTGGAGTTCGGGCCCCCGGACCCCAGCGCGGGTGAGGATGGCTTCTCGCGCCCCCCTCCCCAACCCCGCTCTGCCACCTCCTGGGCATATTGGGAGTGGGGTCAGGTGGAAGCTTTGGATGCAAAAGAAGGTTACGGGGGACAGCAGGTGGCGTGGTGATTAAGGGCACCGGACTCCCACATGGCCGACCACGGTTCAAGTCCCGGACCTGGCAGCTAGCTTTCTCACTTTCTCTCTCTGGTCAACTTTTAAAAATAAGTAAATGGGACCAGCAGTTAGCGTAATGGCTATGTCGCTGGACTCCTATGTAGTTGACCGTGGTTTGAGTCCCAGACCCGGTGGCTTAAACTCAAGCCGGGCGCGTGTGCGTGCATGCCCAAGATCCCGAGAGGAGAATGGAGGAGAAGGGATCGCGGCGTGACCATCCCCTCTGGGGGGTGATTTCTCGCTTTCTGTCTCTCTGTCTCTCTCTGTCTTTGTCTGTCTCTCTGGCAAACACACATGCCCAATAAGCAGGCCTTTCTAAATTCCGTCTGTCTTCTAGGGCCTGCTCCAAATCTTACATAGTCCCACTTTGATTATGTAATTCTCCTCAGACATCTCCTGCTCTGCTCTGTGGCACAAATTTGTGGAAACATGACTGCTTTGCTTTTAGAAAAAGACCCAAACACCTCCCAGGCCCCCCAGGGCACTCGCCTTCTGGGCTGGCCTTCTTTCTTTGGCATCATCTGTCTGCCCTTCATCCTTGCCAGTGGGCACCTTGCCATTCAGGCTGCCTTCAGCTCCTCCTGGGGCCCTGCTCTTGCATGAGGTGGGGACTTTCCACACAGGATTTGATCTTTGAGCCTGGCATGTTCTCCCCTTCTGGTTTCCACAACCTACCATTTATTGATTATTTAACTTTATTTATTTATTTGCTTGTTTTAATTTGACCAGAGAGGGACAGAGCGAGAGAGAGAGGAGGAATGTAAGAAAGCAAGCTACCAGGTCCAGGGTTCAAACCGCAGTTGGCCATGTGAGAGTCCAGTACCTTTAACCACCATGCCACCTGCTAGCCCCCTTAAATAATTATTAAAAAAAGCAAAGGTCACAGGGACCAACAGTTGGTGGCATAAGGGCTAGGTCACTGGACTCCCATGTAATCAAACGCAGTTCAAGTCCTGGACCCACTGGCTTAAACTCACACCGGGCACATTTGTGTGCGTGCCCAAGATCCCGAGAGAAGAATGGAGGAGAAGGGATTGTGGGTAATTTCTCGCTTTCTGTCTCTCTGTCTCTCTCTGTCTTTTTGGCGCATGCAAGCGCCCTATAGCAAGAAACCTCCGAAAATAAAAAAGGTCAGAGCATGTCACAGTTGGTAACTCATTTCTTTCTCAGAGGCTGAGACAGGTCTTCATTTGGTTTTAGAATTATTTAATTTTATTAATTATTATTGAATTATAGTTATTTGGTTTACCATAGGGCATGTGTGTTTACCAGAGTGAGAAAGCAACTGCCCGGTATGGGACTTGAACCGCAATTGCCCATGTGGGAGCCCAACACCTAACCATGATGCCACCTGCTGGCTCCAAGAGAGAGGTCTTTATTATTCTTATTTTACAGACAACACTGAGACCCTGGACCATGGGAGTTAGTTTACTTATTTGAGGATTTTTTTTTTAGATTTTTGTCATAGGGCGTGTGCACTTACCAGGGAGACAGAGAGATCCTTTCTCTTCCGTTCTCCTCCTGGGATTTTGGGCACGCACGCAGGTGCCCGTCATGATTTTTCAAGCCCTCAGCCCTCAGGTGTGGGACTTGAACTGAAGTCATCCATGTGGGGGGTCCAGTGCCTTGACCACCACACCACCTGCTGGTTAGAGGATATGAAGGATGATTTGAGGATTTGAACCCAGGATGTGGGACTCCTAACCACTGAACCGCATTGCCTCTCCCTGGGGATTAGACACACTTATTAGTAGTCCCCATGGACTGACTTAACTCTTGGGTAGAAATACCCAGGATCTGTAAAACATTTAAAAAATAAATAAGTAGGGACCAGCAGATGGAATGGTGGTTAAGATGTTGGACTCCCACATGGATGACCATGGTTCGAGTCCTGGACCTGGTGGCTTGCTTTCTCACTTTCCCTCTCTCTCTGGCAAGCACATGTACCCTATAGCAAACTAGATCATAATAATAATAATGAGTAAAGTTAAATCATTCTTTTAATTAATTAGAAAGTGGAGTGATTGATTTGGTCAGAGTGAGGGACCCCCACAGTCTCATTTTGCTCCCCCAGATGCCCTAAGCCAGCTCCGAGAAGCCCTGAGCTAACCAGTTTTGTTTGCACAAAGGGAAACTGAGGATGCCAGAGGGAAGGGACACAGCCAAATGACAGAAACCAGGTCGGCTAGACCCAGGGTGGGAGGCAGCCATGTCCAACAGCTCCCCGACACCTCACTGGACCCACTTTCTGACCTCGAGGTGCACAGGGGTGGCTTCATTTATTTATTTATTTTTTAGAATTATTCCTTCATTTTTTTTTTTTCTTTTTTTGGAGAGGTTTTTGCTATAGGGCGCATGCTCTCGCCAGACAGACAGAGAGACAGAAAGCGAGAAATCACCCCCCAGGGGGGATGGCCATGCCACAATCCCTTCTCCTCCACTCTCCTCTTGGGATCTTGGGAACGCACGCACACGCGCCCGGCGTGAGTTTAAGCCACTGGGTCCGGGACTCGAACCACGGTCGACTACATAGGAGTCCAACAACATAGCCATGACGCTAACTGCTGGTCCCATATTTCTTAATTTCTTTACTGTTTATTTTTAGAAGTTTTTTCCTTGAGGTGCATGCATTTCCTGGAGAGAGAGAGACAGAGATAGTAAGAGGGAAAGTGAGACTTCCCCCCCCCCCCCTTGGGGGGGATGGCCACACCATAATCTTTTCTCTCCCATTCTCCTCCTGGAATCTTTGGCACGCACACACGTGCACCCAGTATGATTTTTCAAGCCAGCGGATATGGGACTTGAACTGCGATTGGTCTTGTGGGATCCCAACGACCTAACCCCTATGCTATCTGCTGGCCTCTAGAATTATTTATTTGATTAAATTTATTATGATGATTATGATTTTTTTAAAAAAAACTTTCTATAGGACATGTGTGCTCACGAGAGAGACAGAGAGAGGGAAAGTGAGAAAGCAAGCCGCCAGGTCTGGGACTCAAACTGGGGTCAGTCATGTGGGAGTCCAGTGCCTTAACCACCATGTCAGCTGCCAGCCCTCCCGTGAATGGTTCTTTAGCACCTGTTGGTACTTTATATGGTCCCACGGGCATAGGGGACCTCCAGGGACACAGAGGCCAAGGGAGATCTGTGTCCAGGGGGACCCAAGACACCTTCCCATGGCAACAGGGAATGCGCCGGGAGGGCCAGCAGCCCCGTGCTGTGGGGTGACCCTGTCCTGTCTCTCGCCTCCCTTCCAGGCCCAGCCACGTCCCCACCCCTCAGCACGACCACCACAGCCCGGCCGACACCCCTCACCAGCACCGCCTCACCCGCAGCCACCACCCCGCTCCGCCGGGCACCCCTAACCACGCACCCAGTGGGCGCCATCAACCAGCTAGGACCTGACCTGCCTCCAGCCACGGCCCCGGCCCCCAGCACCCGGCGGCCCCCAGCCCCCAATCTGCACGTGTCCCCCGAGCTGTTCTGCGAACCCCGAGAGGTACGGAGGGTCCAGTGGCCGGCCACCCAGCAGGGCATGCTGGTGGAGAGGCCTTGCCCCAAGGGGACTCGAGGTGAGTGCAGAAGTCACAGCCACCCCTGCTGTGGCTGGCCCGGGAGGGACCGGGGATGTGTTGACCGAATAGCTTAGGACAGGTGCGCTTGCAGGCCGGCCTGCCCGCTGGGGCTTTCTGAGGGCAGGGGTCATGTCTGACGCGGGCACAGTGGGACCCTGGGGCCTAGCAGAGCCCTCGGCATGGTGACCACTTTCTTGTTTGTCTGGCACCCTGCAGTTACCCCACGGGAGCCCACCTTCAGGGCAAGGTGCCCCGGGGCCCTGGGGCAGGAGCAGGTGGTGACCTTGTGCAGAGGGGTCTTCCGAGATGGGCTTTGCTGGAAGGTTCTGACTCCGGCAGGCGAAGATGGCAGGGTTAGCCAGGAGGGAGCCCTCGGGGGACGTGAAGGGTGGCTCGTGTCACCTGAGAGTGACACCCATCTTGACTGTCCGGCCCACTTCATGCCTGTTTTTCCGTGTCCCCCTCACCTCTCTCTCTCTCGGCCCGCTCGCCCCCCAACTCTGTCGTCTCCTCTCCCCCGTGTCTTGGCCCGTCCTTCTCCCCTCTCCCCCTCGGCTCCTTTGTCTGTCCCTGTCCGTCTGTCCCTGCAGGAATTGCCTCCTTCCAGTGTCTTCCAACCCTGGGGCTCTGGAACCCCCGGGGCCCTGACCTCAGCAACTGCACCTCCCCCTGGGTTAACCAGGTGGCTCAGAAGGTACCAGCAGCAGCCGCCCCTGGCATGGCAGGCATATTTGCTCGGTCCCCGGGACCCCAGCAGGGTTTTAGCCCAACAACCAGGGAGACCGACAGGGGCTGGCAGGTCTGGAAGGCAGGATCTGGGGGGGTCCCCTCCCTGGCCGACACAGGGAGGGGTGGGAACGGCCAGATAGGACCAGGGGGAAGCAGAGAGAGGGAGGGATTGTAGGGAGAGCAGGCCAGGCCCTGACAGACCTGGCGTCCCCCCCCCTTGCTCCTCCTTCTCTCCCTCCCCCTCGGCCTTCCGCAGATCAAGAGCGGGGAGAACGCGGCCAACATCGCCAACGAGCTGGCCCGCCACACCCGGGGCTCCATCTACGCCGGGGACGTGTCCTCGTCCGTGAAGCTGATGGAGCAGCTGCTGGATATCCTGGATGCGCAGCTGCAGGCCCTGCGCCCCATCGAGCGCGAGTCGGCCGGCAAGAACTACAATAAGGTGGGGCCTGGAGGGGCAGGGCCCCCGGATCTGCCAGAGCCCGCTCTCTGCTGCCTGCATGCCCTGGGGCGTCGGGGTCCCTGCAGAATGCCTCTCGCTGACAGCCCTGGGGCTCAGAGGGGAGAGAGTTGGGGGCCAGGGGTGCCGGGAGGCTGGCCTGACGTCGCCACCGTGTCCCCCTTAGATGCACAAGCGAGAACGGACCTGCAAGGATTACATCAAGGTGAGGTTCGGAGGGGTCCCCCCTGCAAGGACCGGACTGATGCGGGGGGGAATGGAGGCTCTGGGAGGGACGTGGGAGCCTCACCGCACCGGCTCCCCGCACGCCCAGGCCGTGGTGGAGACGGTGGACAACCTGCTCCGGCCCGAGGCCCTCGAGTCCTGGAAGGACATGAACGCTACGGAGCAGGTGCACACGGCCACCATGCTCCTGGACGTGCTGGAAGAGGGCGCCTTCCTGCTGGCCGACAACGTCAGGGAGCCCGCCCGCTTCCTGGCCGCCAAGGAGAACGTGGGTGAGTGCCGCGGTCTCTCTGGGGCCACCTCGGGCACCCATCCCGAGCTAGAGTGGGGATGGCCTGGTCCCCGGGCCCGAGCCCCTGGGCAGGGAACAGCCCCCAACCGCGTAATGCCCTGCTGTCCCCTGTCCCCGTAGTCCTGGAGGTGACAGTTCTGAACACGGAGGGGCAGGTGCAGGAGCTGGTGTTCCCCCAGGAGTACCCGAGGAAGAACTCCATCCAGCTGTCGGCCAACACCATCAAGCAGAACAGTCGCAATGGTCAGTGTCCCCAGCAAGACCTTGGGTGGGGACACAGCCCTCTGCCTTGGCCTGCCCCCACCAAGCCCACACTGGTGTCTCTGCTCCATTGACAGAGATCCTGGGGCTGAACTTTGATCAGGTTTTATCCACCCAAGCTAGTATAAAATTTCAAGGGGGAGGGCCAGCAGGTGGCGTAGTGGTTAAGGCACTGGACTCCCACGTTTGTGACTGCGGTTCGAGTCCCCGACCTGGCAGTTCGAAACACACCAGACCTGTGTGCGTGCATGCCCAAAATCCTAAGAGGAGAATAGAGGAGAAGGGAGTGTGACATAGCCATTCCCCCTTGGGGGTGGAGGGTGATTTCTCGTTCTCTGTCTCCCTGGTGAGCGCACACACCCTGTAGCAAAAACAATTTCTTATAAAAAGAAAAATTCAGGGGGTCCATGGCTGCCCTGAAGCCCTAGGGACCTAGCATGAGTCTTGTGGTTTCCAGTAGCCTTGTTGGTCCTCAAAATTCAGAGGTCATTGGGGCCGGCCAGTGGCGTGGTACTTAAAGGTGCTGGATTCCCACATGACTGATCACAGTTCAAGTCCTGGACCTGGCAGCTTGCGTTTTCACTTTCTCTCTTTCTCTCTCTGTCTCTGGTCAAATTGAAATAAACAAATGAGGGGCCGGCAGGTGGCGTGGTGGTTGAGGACACTGGACTCCCACATGACTGGCTGTGTTTCAAGTCCCGGACCTGGTGGCTTGCTTTCTCACTTTCCCTCTTTCTGTCTTTCACTCTGTCCCACTCGGGTCAAATTAAAATATATAAATAAATACATAAAGTCAAATAATTCTAAAAAAAAAAAAGAAAAAGAAGAAGAAGAAGAAAAGAAACAAGTGAATTTTTTTTTTTAAAGTTAAATAAAACAGTTATTTAAAAAAAAAATTCAGGGGCCGGCAGGTGGCATGTAGTTAAGGGCGCTGGACTTCCACATGGCTGATCACGGGTTGAGGACTGGA
>NW_006197961.1:1660548-1672950 GCF_000334495.1 Tupaia belangeri chinensis | reverse complement strand
CCCTCTCTTGTCACATTAAAATAAATAAATAAAGTTAAATAAAATAATTCTTAAAAAAAAAAAAGAAAGAAAAAAAGAAAAGAAATTCAGAGGTCATCGTGCTGTTTGAGATTAAGGCTCAGAGAGGTTAGGGAGTCACCCGAGATGGCACAGCAAGCCCCATGTGTGCTGGGCCACTCCCCTTCCGTTTGGTACTGCCCACCGGATTCCCCATGCCCCTTCTGGGCTGGCTTCAGAAGTCCCAACGGCCAGCACAGGACCCACCATTCCCATCTTCCCCAGGGGTGGTCAAAGTCGTCTTCATCCTCTACAACAACCTGGGCCTCTTCCTGTCCACGGAGAACGCCACGGTGAAGCTGGCGGGCGAGGCGGGCGCGGGCGGCCCCGGGGGCGCCTCCCTGGTGGTGAACTCGCAGGTCATCGCGGCTTCCATCAACAAGGAGTCCAGTCGCGTCTTCCTCATGGACCCTGTCATCTTCACGGTGGCCCACCTCGAGGTGAGCCGAGCGGGGCCCCAGCTTCCTCTGCGCACCTGTCTGCTCTCTCCCCCGGGTATCGTCTTCACGGGCCGGTTCCCTTTAGAACGCTGTCCCCTGAGACCTGAAATCCCATGCCCCGTCCCCATCGCTGGGGGGGCCTGGGGAGGGGAGGGTGGCGGGAATGGGACTCCCGCGTTCTGACACCCGGGGCGCCATCCCGCCATAGGACAAGAACCACTTCAACGCTAACTGCTCCTTCTGGAACTACTCGGAGCGGTCCATGCTGGGCTACTGGTCGACCCAGGGCTGCCGCCTGGTGGAGTCCAACAAGACCCACACCACGTGCGCCTGCAGCCACCTCACCAACTTCGCCGTGCTCATGGCCCACCGCGAGATCGTAAGCCCCGGCCGGCATGCCGCGCCCACCACCCCTCCCCCTACACCACCGCCACCCCCTTCCGGGAGCCGGGTTTGCTAGCTTGGGTTTGCACGGCACCCTGGAACCCGAGTCTCCCCCACCCCGTCTCCCAAGGCATGCTGGAGACGCAAGTTGGCATGGCCTTGGTCATCTCCGCACATGAGCGGCCGCCTGCAGAGGGGAGGGGGCCTGGCAGGTGGGAGGTCCTGAGCGCGCCCCGCCCCTGTCGCCCAGTACCAGGGCCGCATCAACGAGCTGCTGCTGTCGGTCATCACCTGGGTGGGCATCGTCATCTCGCTGGTGTGCCTGGCCATCTGCATCTCCACCTTCTGCTTCCTGCGGGGGCTGCAGACCGACCGCAACACCATCCACAAGAACCTCTGCATCAACCTCTTCCTGGCCGAGCTGCTCTTCCTGGTCGGGATAGACAAGACGCAGTACGAGGTGGGGGCCTGGGGCCGCGGCGGTGCTGCAGGGCGGGGGTAGGAAAGGAGCCGGCCCCGCCCCTGACCCGGCGGCGCCCTCCCCCAGATCGCCTGCCCCATCTTCGCCGGCCTGCTGCATTACTTCTTCCTGGCCGCCTTCTCCTGGTTGTGCCTGGAGGGCGTGCACCTCTACCTGCTGCTGGTGGAGGTGTTCGAGAGCGAGTACTCGCGCACCAAGTACTACTACCTGGGCGGCTACTGCTTCCCGGCCCTGGTGGTGGGCATCGCCGCCGCCATCGACTACCGCAGCTACGGCACCGAGAAGGCGTGAGTGTCCCCGCTCGCTCCCCCTCCACCCACCCACCCACCGGGGCTCTGCCCCTCCTGGCTTCCTGCTCCGGGCCAGGACCCTGGGGACACGGGCCTTGCCCCAACTCTGCTCACCAAGGCCATGGCAGCCTGTGGGTGACCCCAGCCGACTGGGATAAGGGAGAAGGGCTCCCCTGGCTTTCCAGAATGAGATAGAAGAGCCCCCAGCTTCCTGGGTGAGAGGGAAGGGCCCCACTTCCCTGCATGAGAGGGAAGGCTTCCAGGCTCCTCCAGATGACAGAGAAGGACCCCCCCCCCAGCTTCCTGGGTGAGAGGGAAGGGCCCTCTGGCTTCCTGAGACAAGAGAGAAGGGGCCCCTGGCTTTCCAGGATGAGAGGAAAGGGCTTCTCGGGTGAGAAGAAAGGCCCCCCGGCTTCCCAGGATGAGATCGAAGGACCCCCAGCTTCCCCAGATGCCAGAGGACCCCTGGCTTCCTGGGATGAGAGGGAAGGGCCCCCCAACTTCCTGGGATGAGAAGGAAGGGGGCCCAGCTTCCCAGGATGAAACAGAAGAGCCCTGGCTTCTCGGGATGAGACGGAAAGTCCCCCCGGCTTCCTGGGAGGAGAGAGGAGGACCCCTCAACTTCCTGGGATGAGAAGGAAGGGGGCCCCGCTTCCCAGGAGGAGAGAGAAAGAAGGGGGCCTGGCTTCCCAGGATGAGAGAGAGCCCTGACTTCTCAGGATGAGAGGGAAGCACTCCCCGGCTTCCCGGGAGGAGAGAGGAGGATCCCCCAACTTCCTGGGATGAGAAGGAAGGGGGCCCCGCTTCCCAGGAGGAGAGAGAAGGGCCCCCACTTCCCCGGTTTCTATCTACCCCACCCCATTTCTGTCACAGCTGCTGGCTCCGCGTGGACAATTACTTCATCTGGAGCTTCATCGGGCCCGTGTCTTTTGTCATCGTGGTAAGTGGGAAGGTGGCAACCTGGCAACGTGTCCCCTTTCATCCAGGCTGGCCAGACCCCGGGCCCCCCATCCCACTCTTCCTGGGCCCCAAGAAGCGCTGGCTTGAAGACTTCGTTGGAAAGCACCGGGCACCCCGCTTAGAGCAGAGCAGGGTGCGGGACCCGGGTACTGAGGTCTGGTGAGCCAGGAGCTGTGTGGCCCCGGGCCCCGAGCCCCCGACAGCCAGGAGGGCGCTGACTCACCAGTCCTGCCCGGGGCTAGCGTAGTGCAGCAGCAGATCTCCCAGGTCCGGGGATCTCCCAGCAGACGAGGCCCCACAGCAGGGGATGGTAGCTGAGATCCTGCCAGGCCTGGCCCTGGCCTCCAAGGGCTCAGGGGGAGCAGGGGACCGCAGCCCAGCCTCCTGTCCTCATCCCGCCCCAGGTGAACCTGGTGTTCCTCATGGTGACCCTGCACAAGATGATCCGGAGCTCCTCAGTGCTCAAGCCCGACTCCAGTCGTCTCGACAACATTAAGTGAGCACCCCCCATCCCTGTCCCCAACCCCGACGCCAGGGCTCCTAAAAGGTGCTTCTCTTAGATCTGGTGGTTCTGCTGCGGGTGGGTTTTTCCTTTCTTTTTTAAAAATTATTTTGTTTATTTATTTATTTATCGAGAGGTTTTTCGCTATAGGGCATGTGTGCTCGCCAGACAGAAAGAGACAGAGAGACAGAAAGCGAGAAATCACCCCCCAGGGGGGATGGCCGCACCGCAATCCCTTCTCCTCCATTCTCCTCTCGGGATCTTGGGCATGCACGCCAATTGTTACCAGCATTATTCTTGCAGCATGCTGTACCATGCTTTTTCTACTTTAAGTTAAACAGTCATTATCTTTATTGTGAGGCCTCCTCTTCTTTTTCTTTTTTTTAAAGTATTACTTATTTTTTATTTATTTATTAGTATTATTATTTTTCACATGACTTTTGCCAGAGAAAGAGAGAGACAGAAGAGAATGCAACCCACCAAGTACGGGACTCGAACTGTGGTCAACCATGTGGGAATTCCAGTGCCTTAGCCACCACGCCACTCTCTGGCCCGGTGGTCCTTTGCTTTCCTTTTCTCTTTTCTTCTCTTCTCTTTTTTAAAGTTGAATGTTTTCTATTTCATTCATTTATTAATTTATTCTATCTTTTATTTATTTAGTTTTATTTAACTTTTATTATTATTTTTTTCTTGAGAGGTTTTTTTAGCTATAGGGCGCGTGCACTCGCCCAGAAAGACAGAGAGAGACAGAGAAATAGAAAGCGAGAAATCACCCCCCAGGGGGGATGGTCATGTCGCAATCCCTGCTCCTCCATTCTCCTCTCGGGATCTTGGGCACGCACGCACAAGTGCCTGGTGTGAGTTTAAGCCACCGGGTCCAGGACTCGAACCACGGTCGCCTACGTGGGAGTCCAGCGACATAGCCATTACGCTAACTGCTGGGCCCACTCTTGGTGGTTTTTATGATGCAAAGAGAACACGCATGTAGGAGGGAGAGAGAGAGAGAGGGTCCCTGACAAGGCCTTGCCAGCTCCCACACCCAGCCTGTTCAGTTGGGCCAAGAACCGAACCCGGGCCTCCCACGCGGCCTCAGCCACCACCCAGCAGCTCCTTCCTGCTCTTACCACCATAGCCAGGCCCTGTGAGCTGATCTTTAAGTATCGAGAAGGGTGTTTAATTGCGTTCTTTATTTTTTAGTTACTTTATTTAACTTTATTTATAATTATTTAATTTGACCACAGAGTGAGAGAGGGAAAGTAAGAAAGCTAACCGCCAGGTCCAGGACTCGAACCCCAGGTGGCCATTTGGGAGTCCAGCGTCCTTAACCACCACGCCACCTGCCGGCCCCTTATTATGCTCTTTACATACTTACTGACTGCCTATTAGAACACGTGTCAGGGCCAGCACGTGGCTTGGTGGTTAAGGCGCTGGACTCCCACATGGCGGACTGTGGTTCAAGTCCCGGACCCAGTGGCTTGAAAATCACACCAGATGTGTGCATGCGTGCCCAAGATCCCAGGAGGAGGATGGAGGAGAAGGGACTGTGGAGTGGCCATTACCCCTGGGGGGTGATTTCTCACTTTGTCTCTCTCTGTGTTTCTCTGGCAAGCTCACATCACTGGCACATCCAGCCTGCTGTTTTAGGGGTGTCACCACCCTCACGAGGGTGAGGCTGAGTTCAAAAGGTCATCCAATAGGGACCAGCAGTTGGCGTAATGGCTGTGTCTCTGGACTCCCATGTAGTTGACCACAGTTCAAGTCTCGGACCCGGTGGCTTAAACTCACGCTGGGCGAGTGTGCGTGCGTGCCCAAGATCCCGAAAGGAGAATGGAGGAGAAGGGATTGCGGCGTGGCCATCCCCCCTAGGGGGTGATTTTTCGCTTTCTGTTTCTCTGTCTCTCTCTGTCTTTCTGGCGAGCGCATGCGCCCTATAGCAAAAACCTCTCCAAAAACAAAAAAACAACAAAACACAACAAAAGTCATCCAATAAAGGGTAAGTTGAAAAGAAACAGGGCATGGGAACCAGCAGTTAGCGTAATGGCTATGTCGCTGGACTCCCACGTAGTCGACCGCAGTTTGCGTCCCGGACCCGGTGGCTTAAAACTCACACCGGGTGCGTGTGCGTGCGTGCCCAAGATCCCGAGAGGAGAATGGAGGAGAAGGGATTGCGGCGTGACCATCCCCCCTGGGGGCTGATTTCTCGCTTTCTGTCTCTCTGTGTCTCTCTGTCTGTCTGGCGAGCGCACGCGCCCTACAGTGAAAATCTCTCAAAAAAAAAAAAAAAGAAAAAAAGAAACAGGGCAACCGCACAGGCCAGACAGCGGGACAGCAGTGAAACGTGATGCTCTGTGAGGTGGTCCCACAAGAGAAGCTTCCCAGTTCAAGTCCGGAGACCTTCCTTGAGCATGCAGGACACATGTGGGGCCATGATCCAGTGCTGGTTGAGGCCAGGGTATGGTCGTGGTGCCAAGACCCTGTGGCTGTCTCTCTCTCTCTCTCTTTCTGTGTCAACTGCTTCTCTCACTCATGAAAGAAAAATATTAAGAGAGAAATGGGCCATCGGGTGGCATAGTGCTTAAGGCACTGGACTCCCACATGGTCAGCGGTGGTTCAAGTCCTTCACACGGAGTCTTTTTTTTTTTTGGAGAAGTTTTCGCTATAGGGCGCGTGCGCTCGCCAAACAGAGACAGAGAGACAGAAAGCGAGAAATCACCCCCCAGGGGGGATGGTCACGCCGCAATCCCTTCTCCTCCATTCTCCTCTCGGGATCTTGGGCACGCACGCACACGCGCCCAGCGTGAGATTTAAGCCACCGGGTCCGAGACGCGAACCGCGGTCGACTACGTGGGAGTCCAGCGACATAGCCATGACGCCAACTGCTGGTTCCCCTTCACACGGAGTCTTGACATTCATGCCGAGCACGTGTGTGTGCCTGCCCAAAATCCCAGAAGGAGAATGGAGGAGAAAGGACCGTGGTGTGGCCAAACCCCCAGAGGGGTGATTTTTCACTTTCCCTCTCTGTCTCTTTCCAGCGAGTACACACACCCTATAGCAAAAACCTTTAAAAAATAAAATAAAAAGAGGGAGAAAGAGACAGTAAAGCGTGTTTTATTTTTTTTTTTTAAGAGAGATTTTTGCTCTAGGGTGCGTGCACTCACTGGAGAGACACAGAAAGACAGAAAGCAAGGAATCTCCCCCCAGAAGGGTGGACATGCAGCAATCCCTTCTCTTCCATTCTCCTCTCAGGATTTTGGGCACGCACGCACACACACACACACACACCCGGCATGAGTTCGTTTTGTTTTGTTTTGTTTTTATAATTATTTTATTGAACTTTATTTAGTTATTTTTTGAATTTTTTTTTTTTTTGGAGAGGATTTTGCTATAGGGTGCATGCGCTCTCCAGAGAGAGAGAGAGACAGAGAGATAGAAAGCAAGAAGTCACCCCCCCAGAGAGGATGGCCACACCGCAATCCCTTCTCCTCCATTCTCCTCTCAGGATCTTGGGCACGTATGCACACGTGCCTGGTGTAAGTTTAAGCCACTGGGTCTGGGACTTGAACCACGGTCGACTACGTGGGAGTCCAGCGACATAGCCATTATGCCAACTGCTGGTCCCTAGTTATTTTTTAAATTTGACCAGAGAGGGACAGAGTGAGAGACAGAAAGAGGGAGAGAGAGAGGGAAAGTGAGAAAGCAAGCCGTCATGTCCGGGACTCGAACCGTGGTCAGCCATGTGGGAGTCCAGCGCTTTAAATCACCTGCTGGTCCCGGTGAAGTGTACGTTAAGGGGACTGGAAATAGGGCACACACAGTGAAGCCTGCAGGGGAATGAGTGATGTTCACGTCCCCCCCGACCCCCAAGGTCCGCCTCCCTTCCAGGCCCCTGATCGGGCTGTGAGTGTCACCGGGTACTGACATCCCTCTCCCCCCAGATCCTGGGCGCTGGGGGCCATCGCGCTGCTCTTCCTGCTGGGGCTCACCTGGGCGTTTGGCCTCCTGTTCATCAACAAGGAGTCGGTGGTCATGGCTTACCTCTTCACCACCTTCAACGCCTTCCAGGGGGTCTTCATCTTCGTCTTTCACTGCGCCTTACAGAAGAAGGTGAGGGCACGGGGGGCGGGCGCCCAGGAGAGGGAGGTGAGGGTGACAGGGCCCCAGCTCGGCCGAGGACACCTGCCTTTTGCATCCGCTGGGAGGGGATGCAGGCTCGGGAGAATTGAGCCACGGGTGGAAAGGATTCTGGAATAGGATGTGGGGCTTGGAGGAGTGAGATTCGGGGATTTGGGGGGTGATGGGAGGGCAGAGGGCAAGGACGTGGTGACAGCAGGGCCCTTGCCCCCGTGTGGGGCATTAGTCACACCTGCAGATGACAAATGACTGGGCTCCACCTTGATGAGACGCTTTCCACTTGAACGTTTTCCACTTTCTTTTTTTTTTTTTGGAGAGGTTTTTGCTATAGGGCGCGTGCGCTCGCTAAACGGAGACAGAGACAGAGAGCGAGAAATCACCCCCCAGGGAGGATGGTCACACTGCAATTCCTTCTCCTCCATTCTCCTCTCGGGATCTTGGGCACACACGCACACGCGCCCGGCGTGAGTTTTAAGTCACCGGGTCCGGGATGCGAACCACAGTCAACTACGTGGGAGTCCAGCGACATAGCCATGACGCTAATTGCTGGTTTCCCGTTTTCCACTTTCTTTCTGGAAAGAGCTGTGATTTCTGTGGTGATAGAAAGGTGCCTTTTATTATTTTTTTAAATTTAACTTGATTTAATTTTATTAGAGAGGGACAGAGCGAGAGCAAGAGAGGGAAAGTGAGAAAACAAACTGCCAGGTCCGGGACTCGAACTGGAGTCAGCCGTGTGGGAGTCCAGCACCCTTAACCACCATGCCACCTGCCAGCTCTGAATGGTGCCTTTTTAAAAACAATAAAATAAATTATTTTATTTAACTTTATTTATTGACTTATTTAAACCTGACCAGAAAGGGACATAGTGAGATAGAGAGAGAGAGAGCAAGACTTCAGGTCTAAGACTCGAACTGCGATTGACCATGTTGGAATCCAGCACCCTTAACCACCGTACCACTTGCCGCCCTCCCTCCCATGGTGCCCTTTAAAATCTGAATCTTGGGACCAGCAGTTGGCCTAATTGCAGTGTCACTGGACTCCCATGTAGTCGACCGCGGTTCGAGTCCTGGACCCGGTGGCTTAAACTCACGCCGGACACGTGTGCGTGCGTGTCCAAGATCCCGAGAGGAGAATGGAGGAGAAGGGATTGCGGCGTGGCCATCCCCCCTGGGGGCTGATTTCTCACTTTGCTTCTCATTGTCTCTGTCTCTCTCTCTCTCTCCAGCGAGCACATGTACCCTAAGGCAAAAACTTAAAAAAAAAAAATTTAAAATCAAGAGAAAGTATTATGAAAAACCTATTTTTTGGTACCAGAATACCTTGTGTTCTAATCCCATTTACTTCACCCTTTGTGAAGTCCCCTCATTGAAGGAGTCAGGGATGAACACTGTCTGTGCCCGTGTGTTCTGTATTTTAGGGCCCGCTCAAGTTCTGTTGCATTTACAGGTGAATGTAAGGGCGCCGAACTCCCACGTGGCTGACCACGGTTCAAGTCCCGGACCTGGCAGCTTGCTTCCTCACTCTCCCTCTTTTCTCGCGTTGTCCCTTTCTGGTCAAATTAAATAAACAAACAAATAAAGCTAAATGAAATAATTTTCAAAAGAAAAACAGTAGTGGGACCAGCAGTTAGCGTAATGGCTATGTCGCTGGACTCCCACGTGGTCGACCGCGGTTCGTGTCCCGGACCCGGTGGCTTAAAACTCACGCCGGGTGCGTGTGCGTGCGTGCCCAAGATCCCGAGAGGAGAATGGAGGAGAAGGGATTGCGGCGTGACCATCCCCCCTGGGGGGTGATTTCTCACTTTCTGTCTCTATGTCTCTCTCTGTCTGTCTGGCGAGCGCACGCGCCCTACAGTGAAAATCTCTCCAAAAAAAGAAAAACAGTAGTGGGACCAGCAGTTAGCGTAATGGCTATGTTGCTGGACTCCCACGTAGTCAACCGCGGTTCAAGTGGCAGACCCGGTAGCTTAAACTCACACCGGGCGTGTGTGCGTGCATGCCCAAGATCCCGAGAGGAGAAAAGAGGAGAAGGGTTTGTGGCGTGACCATCCCCCCTTGGGGGGTGATTTCTGGATTTCTGTCTCTCTGTCTCTCTCTGTCTGGCGAGCACATGTGCCCTATAGCAAAAACCTCTCCAGAAAAAGAAAGAAAGAAAAACAGTAGTCAGACCCAAGCAAGAAAAGAGTGGACCTGATCGGATGGCTGTTGGGGTACAGGTGGCACTGAGGTTTCTGTCACCTCCCAGTCTCTGGGGGACACACACCTGCTGGAAGCTGGGTTTGTTAGTTTCTTTTCTTTTTTTTTTGTTTAATTTGATAGAGATTTTTGCTATAGCGCGCATGCGCTTGCCAGAGACACAGAGAGAGAATAAGAAATCCCTCCTCCACAGCCAGTCCGGTGGGCCACAGTGCAGTCCTTTCTTTTCCAGACTCTTCTCAGGGTTTTGGACATACGTGTTCGCGCGCGCACACACACACACACACACGTGCCCAGCGTGAGTTTCAAACCACCACATCCGGCACTCAAACCGCGGTCATCCATGTGGGAATCCAGTACCTTAAACTGCTATGCGGGTCTCATTATTATTATTTTTATTATTTTGGTATAGGGCGGGGATAATAGGCGACATGGTGGTTAAGGTGCTGGGCACTCCCACATGGCCAACCAGGGTTCAAGTCCCAGACCTGGTGGCTTGCTTTCTCACTTTCCCTCTCTCTCTCTCTCTCTCTCTCTCTGGTTAAATTTAGAATAAATGAATGAATACATAAAATTAAATATATACTATTTTTCAATAATTATTTAATTTATTTATTTTCATTTGACCAGAGAGGGACAGAGCGAGAGAGACAGGGGAAGTGAGAAAGCAAGCCGCCAGGTCTAGGACTCAAACTACACTCGGCCATGTGGGAGTCCTGTGCCCTTCACTGCCACGCCACTTGTCAGCCCCTAAATGATCCTTGAAAAAAAAATTAGTATAGGGTACATGCGTTCACCAGAGAGAGAGGACGAGAGAAAGCAAGCTATCAGGTTCGGGACTCAAACCGCGGTCGACCGTGCGGGAGTCCAGCGCCTTAACCACCACGCCCCCTGCCGGCCGCCGGAGCTCTCTGTGCGCGGTCCCCAGCCCGCTGACTGCCCCCGCCCGCAGGTGCACAAGGAGTACAGCAAGTGCCTGCGTCACTCGTACTGCTGCATCCGCTCCCCGCCCGGGGCCACCCACGGCTCCCTCAAGACCTCAGCCATGCGAAGCAACACGCGCTACTACACGGGGACCCAGGTAGCGGGGTCCGGCTGGGGTGGCGCCGGGCGGCGGGGGCGTGCCCACCATGGCAGAAGGGTTCCCACGAGCCCACACCCCTCACCTCGCTGTGTCCCCAGAGCCGGATCCGGAGGATGTGGAACGACACTGTGAGGAAACAGACGGAGTCCTCCTTCATGGCGGGGGACATCAACAGCACCCCCACCTTGAACCGAGGTGAGCATGAGTCCCTCCTGCTGCTGCCCGAGCCACGCCCCCACAGCCACGCCCCCTTCCCTAAGGCTCCGCCTCTGGCCACCTTGTGACCTCTGACCCCCTGGGCAGGCACCATGGGGAACCACCTGCTGACCAACCCGGTACTGCAGCCCCGTGGGGGCACTAGCCCCTACAACACCCTCATCGCGGAGTCGGTGGGCTTCAATCCCTCCTCGCCCCCTGTCTTCAACTCCCCAGGTGAGCTCACCGTGAGAAAGCCGGAACCAGGTGGGGGGGAGCCAGGCTGAGGAAGCACAGGGTTTGCATGCTGAGGGGTCCCCAGGGTTGTCCCCTTGGGGCCATGTCACGCTTCCTGAACTGGAGCCCAGACTCGACTTCGGAAGCTCACACTCTCTCTCTCTCTCTCTCTCTCTCTCTTCTCTCTCCTGGCTGGTGCCTGCAGGGAGCTACCGGGAACCCAGTAAGTATGACTTTCCTGGTACCGTGTCCAGGGTGGGGAGAGGGACGTGACAGTGGCCTCCTGTAAGGAGGAGGACTTAGGCGGCCCCCCCAACCCCCACACTCACATGCTGTCTCTGGCTTGGCAGCCCAGTGGATAGCGTTCATTGAGCTCAGCCCCTGCAGGTGGGGAATAGGGGATGAGGGTCCAGCTGCAGCAGTGGACCCAGCACACAGCTGGGTTTTTGTTTTTTTAAGAATTATTTATTTGGGGGGTGAGGACAGCAGGTGGCATAGTGGTTAAGGGCACTGGACTCCCCCATGGCCAACCGTGGTTCGAGTTCCAGACCTGGCAGCTTGCTTTCTCACTTTCTCTCTCTCTCTCACTCTTTCTCTATCTGGTCAAATTAAAATAAGTAAATAAATAAAGTTAAATAAAATGATTCTTTACAAAAAAAAAAAAAAAGAATGATGTGTTTTGGGACCAGCAGATGGGGTAATGGTCATATCGCTGGACTCCCAGGTAGTTGACAGCTGTTCAAGTCCTGGACCCTGTGACTTGAAACTCATGCCGGGCACGTGTGCGTGTGTGTCCAAAATCCCTAGAGGAGAATGGAGGAGAAGGGATTGCGGTGTGGCCATCCCCCCCGGGAGGTGATTTCTCGCTTTCTGTCTCTTTCTGGTGAGTGCACACGCCCTATAGCAAAAACCTCTAAAAAAAATGGTTTTACTTATTATTATTTTAATTTGCTATAGGGCATGTGCACTCACCAGAGAGAGAGAACAAGCAGCCAGGTTAGGGACTCGAACTGTGGTCGGCCATGTGGGAGTCCAGCACCTCAACCAGCATGCCACCTGCAGGCCCTGCAGCTGGGCTGAAGAAAGGGAACGTAGGACCAGGGTCCCCA
The DNA here is from genome assembly GCF_000334495.1 of Tupaia belangeri chinensis. Taxonomy (NCBI): domain Eukaryota; kingdom Metazoa; phylum Chordata; class Mammalia; order Scandentia; family Tupaiidae; genus Tupaia; species Tupaia belangeri. The sequence goes on along the minus strand of NW_006197961.1, from coordinate 1,660,885 downwards.
GGTGGAATGGAGCCACCCCTCCCTGCGCCCCTGGCCTCTCCCCGCCCTCCTCCTCCTGACCGGCCCCTTCCGCCCAGCAGAGCACCCCTTGGGAGGCCTGGGGGGGCCGGGAAGCCTGCGGTATGGACACGCTGCCCCTTAACGGCAACTTCAACAACAGTTACTCCTTGCGAAGTGGAGATTTCCCTCCCGGGGACGGGGGTCCCGAACCGCCGCGGGGCCGGAACCTGGCAGATGCCGCCGCCTTCGAGAAGATGATCATCTCGGAGCTGGTGCACAACACCCTCCGCGGGGGCGGCAGCGGGGCCAAGGGGCCCCCGCCCCCGGAGCCCCCAGT
>NW_006197961.1:1651192-1660294 GCF_000334495.1 Tupaia belangeri chinensis | reverse complement strand
CCCGAAATCTACTACACCTCGCGCCCACCGGCCCTGGTGGCCCGGAACCCCCTGCAGGGTTACTACCAGGTGCGGCGACCTAGCCACGAGGGCTACCTGGCAGCCCCGGGCCTCGAGGGGCCAGGGCCCGACGGGGATGGGCAGATGCAGCTGGTCACCAGTCTCTGAGGGGACCTCACGGACCAGGGGCTGGGTGGCCCAGGCCGGGGAGGATACCCTGGGCACAGGGCTCTGGTGGGAGAGGGGACGGATGGAGGCAGTGGCTGGTGGGCCACTCTCTCCGGGCGCCCCTTGGCCCTGCGCCCCACGGTCCCCTCGGGGCTCTGCGTTGGCGGGGGCCAGGGTTCACAGACAGGGTGTGTCTCTGAGGGGACCTCACGGACCAGGGGCTGGGTGGCCCAGGCCGGGGAGGATACCCTGGGCACAGGGCTCTGGTGGGAGAGGGGACGGATGGAGGCAGTGGCTGGTGGGCCACTCTCTCCGGGCGCCCCTTGGCCCTGCGCCCCACGGTCCCCTCGGGGCTCTGCGTTGGCGGGGGCCAGGGTTCACAGACAGGGTTTCCCACCAGCCACACGCACCAGCTCTGTTTGGGGGAGGAAGTGCAGTGAGGAGGAGCCCAGAGGTCCCCAGGGGGAGCCAAGAGGGAGAGATCGGAAGGGTGCAGCCTGCTCCTCGACTCCCCCTGCCCCCTTCATCCCCACTCTTCCTGCCTCTCTGGAGGGGCCCATGGTTCTAGTTAACCTGGGCGGGGAGGAGCAGCTTCAGAGGTTGGCAGACGCCCCCAGCCCTGGGCCTCCCTCCCCGCCCCCTCCCCAGATCTAATCTCCCCACCACCAACCGCCCCCCTCCATCCGCAGCTAGAAATGCTGCACCGGGAGGCAGCGGTGGGGCAGAAGGACAGACGGACAGGTCCTTCCTGCCCGCCAGTGCCGTCGCTGCAGACGGGCCTCTGACCCGGGGAGAAAGCCCCAGGGCCATTTGGCCAGCTGCTGGTTCAAAGGTGGAACTTTCTCTGAAACTCCTGCCCCTGGCTCTAAGCCCCTGCCTCCCACGCAAGCTGCCCCCCCTCCCGCGAAAGTGCACCCAGTGACCCCCTCCCTTGGGGCCACACCTGTTGAAGCACAACTCCCCGTAGGGCCCCCAGCCCACAGGGGTGGCCATATTTGGGAAGCACCCAGTCCTGTGGGCTCGGCCCTCTGGGGGAGCAGATTTTGGGTGTGGATCTCCCCCCGGGGAGTGGGTCTTGGGCTTGGATCTGTCCCTAGGGGGACCCTCTTTCTCCGTTCCTCTCTCCTCCTCCTCCTCCTCCCCCACTGCTGTAAATATTTCAACGAAATGGAAAAAGAGAAAAAAAAAAAGACAAAAAAAATTAATAATAAGACAAGAAAAAATCTCATCACTTGAAGCCACTGGGACCCCCCCGCGGCCCAGGCCTGCTTGGGCTTTCTCCGGAGCAGAGCGGAGCGGCAGCCCGGCCGGCAGCCAGGACTTCTCCGTGTTCGTGCGTGCGCATCCCCGGCCCGGGGTGGGCGGGCCGCCAGAGCAGCTTTTTACAATCCAGAGACAGAAAACAAGCAAACAAAAAAAAATCTAGAAGCAACAGCGAAACAAAGAACCCGTCTCCTCCCTGGCACTTCCTTGCCCGCTCCGCCTGCCCCCACCCTGGCATCCGTCGGCCCTCCTGGGGCGTGTACCTCACCGCCTGCCCCAGGATCAGAGGCCCCGTCTCCTCCCACCCCTCCCCAGGCCCGGGGGAGACGCCCTCACACCCAAAGATGCTTTTGCCAAGACAGCTGCTCCACTCTCTTGAGTTCCTGCTTCTTGTATATTGCTCCTGGGACTCTGGGCTGGGGGACCAAGGGGGTGACTTCCCATCTGGATAGTTGGATGGGGGAAGGAAGAAGGGACCCGGGCAGTGGAGGGCAGCAGGGTCTCTGGGTGGTGGGCACGGCTGAGGACAGAGGGGTGGAAGGTGCAAGACCTGCTTCCCTTCCTTTCAGCTTTCTGCTGGGGGCAGGGCACCCATGTTCTGGGGGTTGCACCCTACACCCCCAGACTCTGGGAGCTCCAGGGGGTTTTTTGCGGGGGCTCCTGAGTACTCTCCCACCTTCTCCAGCCCATCAGCCTGGCTTTGCCAGCACCCCATTTCGGGGGAGCATAACCCCATGGCCGCAGTAGTAGCCCAGCACCCCTCATCGCCATTCCCGGGGTGGCCCCTCCACCCCTGCTCTGACCTCTCCTTGTCTCTTCGCCCCTCTTTTCTCACAAGTGCCATGAGTTTTCAGACATCTCCGGGTCTCAGCCTGCTGCTGCCCTGAACTTTGGGTTAAGGGGAAGGGGCTTTAGGAAGGAACTGGGGGGGGAGGGGAAGGAAACAGGTAGGTGGCTGGAGGGACCCTTTTTGCTGCTAGGGAGCCCCTCCCTTCTTCTGGGGAGCCAGGGCTGGCTCGTCCCCATCAGGGGAGAAGGGGGTCAGACCAAAGATGGCGGTTTGTCCCGTGGAAGGGAACAGGCATGGGGAGAAGATGGGGTTGGGTCCTCTCCCAGGCTCTCTGGTAGGAAGGGTTGGTTAACCCATCTCACCAGGAGATCTCGGGCAGGTGTGGTCAGGACGGGAGGAGGTAGGGTGGGGACAGCCCTCCCAGAGTCCTCTGGGAGGAGATCAGCAGGCCAAGAGGAACTGGCTGGACATGGGGCCTCAGCTCAGCTATGGACAGCCTGAGTTGCCTCTACCAGTGGGGAGGATGGAGAACCAAACTAGGACAGGGTGGGAGTTTCTGGGTGGGGGGGGCCTGAAGGCACGCAAGGAGCCCTGCTTCCTCTCCCCTGCCCAGCCCTCCTTTCGTCTCCAGACGGTGGACAATCAAGGAGAGGGCGTAGCAGGTCTCTTGCCTCCCATTCCAGCTGGATCCGCCAAGGTGAATTCCAAGGCCTCAGAGCTGCGTGGCAGGGCCCCCTGGTGGGGCTGGACACCACTGCAGTCCAGCGCAAAGCCACCCCTGAGAGCCCAGGTGTCCCCCCCACCCCAACCAGACCTGGTGCCTTGACGCCCCCACCCCAGCTGGGACGGTATAGAGAAGGGTCTTGGTTCTCTCTCCTACTCCCTTCCTTGGGCTCCTAAATTCATTTGCTCCTAAATCTTGGTCATTCTTTTTCTCTGGAGTTTTTCTTTCCTTTGGGTTTCCCTTGCCTTCCCTTTCTCATGTCTCCACCTCTCTCGCCCCGTGTCTTCCTCACTGTCTGTGTGTTCCTCTTTTCTTCTCTCATCCTCGATTCTCTGTCCATTCGGGCCTCCTCCTCCCCGCCCACGACCCCTTCCCTTTCCCTCCTCCCTTGGTCTCCTTTTCGATATGCCAAACCAATTTTGGGTCGAGTGCATTTAACGAGAACAAAACAAAAAGGCTCATAACAACAAGAACGTTTCAGAAAAAAACAAAAAGTTAAAAAAAAAAAAATTGTTGAGTCAAAAAGTCAAACAATAAAGAAATTAAGATTTCTTGGAATGACAAGAGTGGTGTGGCTCATTGGGGGGAGAGGGTGAGCAGGTCTCCATGGGAGGAGGAGACTCCCCACGGGGATCTTGATGCCAAGAGGATCCTGAACCTCAGCATTGAAAGGCCTGGGTTTCCTATTTATGGAGAGTTCGGTAAGTCCCTGGGCCCGGCTGCACATCTGGGGAGCAGTCTCCCTTCAAATCCTCCCCAGTGTTTTAGGTTGATATTAAAGTTCCATTTTACAGAGAGGGAAACTAAGTCTTTATGGTGTCTTGGTGCTATACTCAGGCCTCTCTGGCAGGCTTCCAAGAAGCCCTCCTTGTCCCCAGGCTGTGAAAGAACAGAGACCAGGAATCTCACACTCCATGTGAGGTTCCAATGCCTTTCCTACTGGAATGGTGAGTTTGCAAATTTGAAAACACAGGAGCCAGCAGGTGGTGTAGTGGTGAAGGTGTTGGACTACCACACGGCTGACTACGGTTCGAGTCCCAAAGCCAGTGTCTTGAACTCACCCCAGGTGCATGTGTGTTTGTGCCCAAAATCCTGAGAGGAGAATGGAGAAGGGATTGTGGTGTGGCCATCCCCAGAGATGGAGGTGATTGCTCACTTTCCCTCTCTCTATCTCTCTGTCTCTCTCGGGTAAACGTACAAGCCCTATAACAAAAATCTCTCGGGAACCAGCAGTTAGCGTAATGGCTATGTCGCTGGACTCCCATGTAGTCGACCGCGGTTCGTGTCCCGGACCCGGTGGCTTAAAACTCACGCCGGGCACGTGTGCGTGCGTGCCCAAGATCCTGAGAGGAGAATGGAGGAGAAGAGATTGCGGCGTGGCCATCCCCCCTGGGGGGTGATTTCTCACTTTCTGTCTCTCTGTCTCTCTCTGTCTGTCTGGTGAGCGCACGCACCCTATAGCGAAAAAAACTCTCAAAAAAATCTAAAATAATATTTTTTTGAAGGGGCAGCAGGTGGCATGGTGACTAAGGTGCTGGACACTCCCATGTGGCCGACCATGGTTCAAGTCCCGGACCTGGTGTCTTGCTCACTTTCCCTTTGTATGTGTGTGTGTGTCTCTCTCTCTCTCTGGTCAAATTCAAATAAATGAATGAATAAAGAAATATTTTTTAAAATATTTTTTTGAAAACAATATTATGATATGCATATTTCAGTTTCCAAATAAAACTATCAGTGCTCCGGACCAGCAGGTGGCATGGTGGTTGATGCACTGGACTCCCACATGGCCAACCACAGTTCAAGCCCTGGACGCTGCTCCTTACTTTCTCACTCTCTCTCTCTCTGTTTCTCCCTGGTGAGTGCATGTGCCCTATACTGACTTTGAAAAGAATAATAGCAAATAAAAATAATTTAGAAAAATAAAAACCTGTACCAGTGCTGAGAGAGAAATGGCGATGAGAACAGGGCTGAGGTTTCCCTGTGTGTCTCTGCTTCTGACACTGCTGTCCAAGGGCGTCTTCACTCATGGGCCCTTCTTCTCAGTCTCTGTGGCTGGGGCCTTCTCACCTCCTGACCTTCCCAGGGGGGCTCAATCCTTGTACCTTTTCTCAACCCACATCTACCATTTCTTTAACGTTTTTTAAAAAATAAATTATTATTTCATTTATTCATTCATTTATTTTAATTTAACCAGAGAGAAAGAGAAAGAGGGAAAGTGAGAAAGCAAGCTGCCAGGTCCGGGATTCGAACCACGGCCGGCCATGTGGGAATGTCTAGCACCTTTAACCTCCATGCCACCTGCTGGTCCCATATTTACAATTTTTTTTTTCCTAATAAACCATGTCTTTTATTTTCTGTATTCTTTTTTTTTTTTTTTCCTTTTCATTTTTTTTAATATTATACAATCACATTATTATTTGGCTTACAAAATAGATATTTCAACGGGTGTATATTTACAATTTTTTAAAAGAATTTTAGCGGGGACTGGCAGTTGACAAAAAGAGAGATGCTCCATGCCCTCGCGCTTCTCCTCGGTCAACTCATGGAAGAAGTGGCCCGTGCCCTCCAGAGCTGTATCTTCACAGTGGAAATAGAAGCCCAGCAAGAGGCAGGTAAGAGGCCCACAGATGCAGCTTGACTGGGCAATTCATGGCGGCCTCCACCTCGGTAGGGTAATTCTGATGAATCTGGGAGCTCAGGGTTGGTCTGTAATTAGGAGCTACCCACAGAACGGTGTCAGCTGGTCCCAGAGGCAGGCGAGGGCCTCGATGATCTCAGAGAAGAGGACTAGAGAAGAGACGAGAAGGTGGTCGGAGGCAGGGAAGAAAAGTCGCCGGATGTGTTCTGTCCAAACACTGTTGGAGCAAGAGTCAGAACTCCAGGACCTCCAGGTACACTCTACTTTTTTTTTTGGAGAGATTTTTGCTATAGGGGTGTTTGCTCGCTGGAGAGACAGAAAGCAAGAAATCATCCCCCAGGGTGATGGCCACACCACAATCCCTTTTCCTCCCGTTGTCCTCTCAGGATTTGGGGCATGCATGCACACGTGCCCAGTGTGAGTTTCAAGCTGCAGGGTCTGGGATTCAAACCACGATCGACCATATGGAAGTCCAGCAACATAACCATCTGCTGGTTCCAGGAGGGCTACTTTGAAAAAGGTGTTCGGGAGCCAGCAGCTGGCGTGGTGGTTAAGGGCACTGGACTCCCACATGGCTGGCCACAGTTCGAGTCCTGGACCTGGTGGCTCGTTTTCCCACGTCCCCTTTCTCTCTCTCTCTCTCTGTCTCTCTGTGGTCAATTTTTTTTTCTTTTTTTGGGGGGGGAGATTTTTGCTATAAGGTGCATTAACTCACCAGAAAGACACAAAGAGACAGAAAGCAAGAAATCGCTCCCCAGAGGGGATGGCCACACCACAATCCCTTCTCCTCCATTCCCCTCTTGGGATCTTGGGCACGCACGCACACGTGCCTGGTGTGAGTGTAAGCCACCAGGGCTGAAACCACAGTCGACAATATGGGAGTCCAGCAACATAGCCATTATGCCAATGGCTGGTCCCTCTCTGGTCAAATTTAAATAAACAAACAGACAAATAAATAAATAAATAAAAGTTCAATAAGATAATTAAAGAAAAAAAAAAAAAGACATTTGGGGGACCAACAGGTGGCATGGTGGTTAAGGTGCTGGACACTCCCACATGGCCAACCATGGTTTGACCCCCTGACCTGGTGGCTTCCTTTCTCACTTTCCCTCTCTCTGTCTCTCTCTCTGGTCAAAATAAAGTAAATGAATAAATAAATAAATAAAATATATAATTAAAAAATGTGATCTACAAATTATTTAAAAAAAAAAAAGACATTTGAACTGAACCACAAATGGTAAGAACAAGACAGTCCTGCTATTGTCTGGGGGAGCCCATGGGAGGGGGGAACAGCAAGGGTGGGACCTTGCAGCAGAACTCAGCGGGGGGGGTGTTGAAAAGCAGGATATAAAAGCCAGCAGAGCTTTAGTGAGGTGACAAGAGAAAGTGGTGGATGAGGCCTGAGAGGTGAGCAGAGGCCACACTGTGCAGGGCCTCCTAAGCCTAGCAAAGATCCCGGGTCTCATCCTAAGTGGGATGAGCCTTTGAAGGTTTTAAGCGGAGTAATGACATGATCCGGTTTACAAGTGAGATCAGCCCGCCGGCTGTATGGAGGACGCCTTAGAGAAGGGCCCAGTTTCTTCATTAGCACCACAGATGACGCTGGTGGCTGATGAGCTTCTCGGGGGCTCTGAGCCGGTTGAGGCCAAGGAGAAAGGGGAAAGAAAAAAAAAAGTCCACGATACGAATAGAAAATTTTAAAGTCGGAATGTATGAATGCATAATTTATAAATGCAATGTATAAATGTATCATTAAATGTCTAGATGTAACAACAGGGCAACTTCATTCATCATTACATTTAGTATTCGTGGGACCAGCAGATGGCGTAATGGCTATGTGGCTGTAAAAGGTTTTTTTCTAAAATAATTTTGTATGTGGCTCGGGTCGTTTTTTCCACTGGTCAGTGCTGGTCATCGCAAAGGCAGAGTCATTCCGACACCTGGAAGTCTTCCAGGCCAGGGGTGACGGGGTTCTATTATGTAGTCATGGATCATGGCAGTTTTCACAGCCTCTGTTCAATGGGCCGGAAAACGTTGCCTCGGGAGGTGAGTGGCAGAGCCAGGACTCGAACCTCTGTCTACCTCCGAATTCCAACTCCCATTTCCGTATCATCCACTTGAAACCTGCCAGTGGCCCTCGAGGGAAGACTGGATTCGAACCCAAGCGCTGCTCCGACTGCCCTCGGCGGGGAGTCAAACGTTCGCAACGTTCACAACAGACTCCTGTCCGCGGGGCCTCGGGGGCAGGAACCCCTGAAGCTGGCTCCGGGGAACGCTCACCTGCGGACCGACGCCGAAGTCACCTACTCTAACCCAACTCCACAGCGCCTACACCCCACTTCCGCTCCTCTTGGCGAATCCCCAGCCAAGGCGCCGTTGATTCCCGCCCCCGCGGCCACCTAAGCCAATCACGTCTCGTAAAACCAGCTTTGTCCCCGCCCCACGCTTGCCTGCCAATCATCACAGGCGCGAGCCCCGCCCTTCCCTCCTGCTTAAGTGAGCGCCGCGCGCCACCGCTCGGCCGTTGGCGGCGCTGCCCATCGGAGGATACCTTACCCGGAAGGGTGGAGCGAGAGGCGGGACATACCGGTGCGGGAACCCTCAGGATTGGTCAAGAGAAGGCCCGCGCTCTGACTCCGCCCACTCCCGCCCTCGACTTCCGCGTCGGAGACGCTAGGGATTGGTTCCCAGCGGACACCTCGGAGAGTCCAACAGATGGTTCCGCCCCCCTCTCGCGTCGTGAAGAGGGAGCTCTGTGAATTGGTCAGAGGAGTCTGGGCGCGCTCCGGCCGGCGCTCTAGGATTGGCTGAGAGGGTGCTCGCGCCTCCAGAGAGCGTTGGCGGTGATTGGCCGGAGGATGGAGCCGGCTATTTGAAGGCTGCGCGCGGACGCTGTGCGCACTTGAGCCCGCGGAGAGCAGAGTAGGGGGACGTGGCGGCGGTCGCAGCGACTGCGGGTGACGCTGCCCCGCAGATCCCACTCGCTCACCTCCACCGGCCCCAGACGTGGGCCCGGCGAGGCGATGGCCAAGGTGTCGGTGTTGAACGTAGCGGTGCTGGAGAACCCGAGCCCTTTCCACAGCCCCTTCCGGTTCGAGATCAGCTTCGAATGCAATGAAGCCTTGGCGGACGGTGAGACTGGGCCTGTGCGGAGACCCCCCTCCCCCAAGTCCCCTACCACCGGGCTGACTCCAACCTCCTCGTGGAGAACCACCCCTCGGGGTTCGATCTCCTCGTGAAACCCCTTCCTCCCACGTCCGCCAATTCCAATCTCCCTGTTTACCTCCTCCCGGTGGAGACTACCCTCCCCCCATTCGCTTACTCCCGGTTCTCGTGCAGACCTCACGCCCCCTTTCTTCCTCCTATGGGGCACCTCCTAAGCATCCCGTTTCGTAGGTAGAGAGGTGCTCACCTTACGTTTTTTAACTTGCGGGAACCCCCAGCCACCCCCGTCTTTCTCGTGGCAAGACCCCAGTTCCAGCCACCCACTCTGCTCCCCCCCCCCACCCCTCCTCCCCA
>NW_006197961.1:1636964-1650672 GCF_000334495.1 Tupaia belangeri chinensis | reverse complement strand
TTAACTTGCGGGACCCCCCAGCCCCCCCCGTCTTTCTCGTGGCAAGCCCCCAGTTCCAGCCACCCACTCTGCTCCCCCCCCCAACCTCTCGTCCCGAGACTGCGTGCCCATCCTCCCTCCCCCGTGTTGAGACGTTCCCAGTCTCCCTGTTTCCTTATGGAGACCCCAGCCTTCAGCCCTCTCCCATGTTTTCGCAGTGGGAACCCCAGCCCCCCTTTTATTGTCATTTTCTCCGCGGGGACCTCTCCCTCAAGCTCCCTCCCGATTCCTCCCCCTCCCCCCCTAGGGATCCTCTCTTTGGGTCTCCCCTTTTTCCCCTGTGCAAACCCCTGACCTTGGCAAGACCCCATCCGCTCCCATCTGTCTCCTAATCAGCCCCTTCCCGAGTCGGCTGACAATTAAGCCACCCCACCTGCAACAACTGTTGCTAGCGTGCTACCCCAGGGTGCATATTCTAGAATCTGGCTGCCCTCCTTAGTTTGCGATTGACTCCCCTAAGACTGAGCCGTCCCCGGGGAAGAGATGGCCTGGCTTCTAGCTCCAGCCACGGAGGGTAACTTGGTCTCCCGTCTTCTCTCTGCCTCTGGGTTGACACACTCACGTGACAGGTGGCATAGCACAGGCTGCTACCCAAGCTTGGCGCACCAGGTTCTAGCGGACTTAAATACGGCGGTTGTTCCACTGCTTTTGATGGGCTGACCTAGTCCCGGGGAGGTGGTGGACTGGGCCCTGGCCTTGGGGGGAATCCAGCTTCAATCATTCCGCGGGAGGTCCCAGCCTCCTATGCATCTTTTCCAAGGTGCTTTCCCGGATGTCCTTGTTCATCTGTGCGACATAAAGGTGGACCTGGCTCTCATCTCACAGATGAGAGAAGAGCCACAGAGACCTTTCAAGTAAAGGTCTTAGATCTGAAATCTAAGGTCACCCAGGGAGCCTTGGCACCACTCACGGGCAAGTCCCGCTTTCGGGAGGAAGTACTCCATTAGGCCATTTTTTTCCACTGGGTGGTTAAAAGAGCAGAGGATGGCTTGGTGGTTAAGGCGCTGACCCCCACATGAAGTGACCGTGGTTCAAGTCCAGGACCTGACAGCTTGGTTTCTCTCTCTCTCTCTGGTCAAATTAAAAAATAATAATGATGATGATGATGCATAAAGTTAAATAAAATATACTTTTTTTAAATAAAGAGGGCCAGCAGGTGGCATGGTGGTTGAGGGCACTGGATTCCCACATGGCCAACCACGGTTCTAGTCCCGGACCTTGCGGCTTGCTTTCTCACTTTCTCTCTTTCTCTCTCTCTCTCACCCCCACACACACTGTCCCTCACTGGTCAAATGTAAATAAATAAATAAAGTTAAATAAAATCTTTAAAAAAGAAAAAAGAGTAAGAAGCTGCAGGTGAGGCGGTGGAGGTCCATGAGGTGTGAGTCCTGGGTGTGTGGTGCCTCTTGATGGCAGGAGGAAAATTGGAATATCTGGGGGCTGATTCAGGGCAGTGTCTGCACACTTGTGTTAACTGATGCACCCGTCTGCCCTCGGTTTCTCTTTTATTTTCTTTTTTTAAGGTTTTGGCCATAGGGCATATGCACCTACCACGGAGTGAGAAAGAGAGAGGGAAAGTGAGAAATCGTTCCCCAGGAAGGATGACCACTCTGCAGTCCCATCTCCTCTCAAGGTGTGGGTCATACACACATAGACACCTAGCTTGCTTTTTCTTTCCCTTTTTTCTTTTTTTTTTTTTTATTTTTATTTTGGAGAGGTTTTTGCTGTAGAGCGCATGCGCTCACCTGAAAGACAGAGGCAGAGAGACAGAAAGTGAGACATCACCCCCGGGGGTATGGCCACACCGCAATCCCTTCTCCTTCATTCTCTTGGGATCTTGGGCATGCACGCACATGCACCCGGAGTGACTTTAAGCCCCTGGGTCCAGGTCAACTACATGGGAGTCTAGTGACATAGCCATGAAGCCAACTGCTGGTGCCCCTAGCTTGATTTTTCAAGCCTCCAGGTCCAGCCACCGTAATACCCAGCGGCCCATCTCTCATTCCTTTTGCTTTGGAAAAGTTTTTACTATAGGGTGTATGTGCTCGCCAGAAAGACAGAGAGAGAGAGAGACAGAGACACAGAAAGCCAGGGGGGATGGTCACGCCGCAATCTCTTCTCCTCCTTTCTCCTCTCGGGATCTTGGGCACGCACGCACACGCGCCCGGCGTGAGTTTAAGCCACTGGGTCCAGAACTCGAACTGCAGTCGACTACGTGGGAATCCAGCGACGTAGCCATTACGCCAACTGCTGGCCCCTCTATTTTTTTTTTTTTAACTTTGATTTATTTAGTTTTAGAGATTTTTGCTATAAAATGTGTGCACTTGCCAGAGATACACAGAGAAAAAGTAGGAAGTCACCTACCCACAGGGGATGGCCACGCCGCAATCCCTTCTCCTGGGATTTTGGGCACACAAGCACATGCTCCTGGCGCGAGTTTCAAACCTCCAAACCTCTGGGTCCACCACTCAGACTACTGTCGACCATATGGGAGGCCAGCACCTTAACCACTACGCCACCTGCTGGTGCTCATTCGTTTTTAAACTAGGTAGTCTACTAGTGACTAACTATAGAATAATAAGCCGAGTTAAATCCTTTCTGGAACCGAAGGGGGTGTAAATAAATAAATAAAGTGTAGAATGACGCTGTGGAATAAGATTTAATTTAAAAGCCAGGAAGAGCCGTAAGCAGCTAATAGGTTAAGGGATTCAGAGTTCCCAGATGGCGGGAGATCAGGTTTCCATCGGCCTGTTTGTGCCCCTTGTATTTAAAAATGGTTGTGCGCTCAGTATCTAGTACTGTTATTCCTGGGCAGCCGCTGCCCTGGTACTTTACTGATAGATTTAAGAGCAGGAAAGGCTCTTGTCAACCTGCTGAATTTTGGGGGGGAGGGTCGGGGTGGAGAGGTTTTTGCTGTAGGGCGCGTGCGCTCGCCAGAAAGACAGAGACAGGGAGACAGAAAGTGAGAAGTCACCCTCCAGGGGGGATGGCCACGCCGCAATCCCTTCTCCATTCTCCTCTCAGGATCTTGGGCACGCACGCACACACGCGCAGGTCTGGGACTCAAACCATGGTTGACTACGTGGGAGTCCAGCGACATAGCCCTTACGCTAACTGCTGGTCCCTCAACTGAAAATCTTGACAAAGCTCCCAATCAGGGGATCCCGTTTCCCCACGTGCCAAGTCCCTTGGGCTCTTTTTTTCCCCCTCAGCATCTAGAAGTCGATACCTCTGTGGCATATAGGTCTGCATTTAGCACATGAGGTGTGAATGCTTGCCACATCTCGTTGAGGAATTCAGCAGACACAGGTTGAATTAGTCATAGAAGCCAGATGGGCTGAGCTGGGTTCATCCATGCCGTTATGAACAGAGGCAAAATGATAAACAGAAAAGAGGCCCACGAGATGCATTCAGAAGGAAAGGGGGAAAAAAGAGGCAGGAAACAGATTTTCAGATAGTTCAACTGTAATCATTTTGCATGCCTTTTTTTTTTTTTTTTTTTTGGATAAATGTTTGCTATAGGGTTTGTGCGCTTGCCAGAGACAAAGTGAGAAATTGCCCACAGGAGGGGTAATCTCCTCGCCTCTATTTTACCTCTCCAGATCTTGGGCTTACACACACATGTGCCCATTACGGGCTTCAAGCTGCCAAGTCTGAGACTCAAACTCTGGTTGACTACATGGGAACCCAGCAATGTAACCATACGCCATCTGCTGGTCTCTACGTGAGCCTTTTTTTTGGGGGGGGGAGGGGGGTTCATTTTTATTTGTTATTATTTAATTTGACCAGAGAGAGAAAGGGAAAGTGAGAAAGCAAGCCACCAGGTCCAGGACTCAAACTGTGGTTGGCCATGTGGGAGTTCAGCGCCTTAACCACTGCGCCTCCTGCAGGTCCCACCCCCACCGTGTCTTCAATCATCCGATTGGTTGTGGTTTTGTTTTCAGACTGATGGAGGTGTGTCTCAGCCTATGATGTTAAGGCATAGAGGAAAATGTAATGTGTTTGAGTTACCCAGGGGTACTGCTCGGGAGGTTGGGTATACAGGTTACATGTGTATAATTGTGCCGTGTGTGTGTGTGTGTGTGTGTATTTTAAGATTTATTTATTTATTTAATTCCATTTGTTATTTTTTAATTTGACGAGAAAGAGAGAAGAAAAGCAAGAAAGCAAACCTCCAGGTCTGGGACTCAAACCGTAGTTGGCCACGTGGGAATCCAGCACCTTGAAACACCACGCCACCTGCCCCGGCCCCAGTGTCCTATATTTGAGTTTGAGCTGTGTTGGTGACTGATAATCCCATTTCTAATTTAAAAAGAAAAGTTCAGAAAGAAGATCATCTAAGAAGGAGTGGCCCCTGTGGCCTAGTGGCTATGGAGTCAGATTCCACATGGATGACGACCCACAGTTCGAATCCCCAGCCCCGGTGTCTTGAAAAACATGCCTGGGGCATATGCGTGCCTATGTCTATGTCCAAAATCGCGAAAGGAGGAGGAGATGGGGGAGAAGGATTGCAGTGTGACTTCTTCTTTCAGGATTTTGGCATGCATGCACAAGACATGTGCCTGGCGTGAATTTCAAGCTGCCGAGTCTGGGACTCAAACCACTGTCAACCACGTGAGAGTTAAGTGCCTAACTGCTACACGACCTGGTGGCACCTACCCAATGTGATTTTTTTTTTTTTTTCACTTAACTTCATTTATTTATTTATTTGTATATTTCATTTTGACCAGAGAGGGACAGAGAGCGAAAGTGAGAAAGCAAGCTACCAGGTCCAGGATTCGAACCGCAGTTGGCCGGATGGTAATCCAGCACCTTTAACCACCACGCCACCTGCCGGCCTTGATTTTTTTTTTTTTTTTTTAAGCCTCCCAATCCGGGAATTGAACCACATAATCAACCACATGGGATCCAGCCACCTTAACCTCCATACCACCTGCTGGCCCCTCATTCTCCTTTTTGTCTGCACACCCATCTGGTTATGGGGGCTGGGGGTGCGGAAGGCAACAACCTCAAAGTGCCCGGGCCGTGTAAGGAAGCTGAGGGCGGGCCTACCTTGTGTTTCCATTCTTCCAAAAAACTTTACCCTGGTGTACCTCCACTGGAAACAAAAAATCAATAGGGACCAGGTGGCATAGTGATGACTCAGCTTGACCTCCCATGGGAAGGTCTTGGGTTCAGGTCCCAGAACCTCCACGTACATGCCGGGTGCTCCAGACTGGCTGAGACTCGGAGGAGATGTGGCATGAGGACCCTGTGGGGACTACTTGTCTCTCTTTCCAACTCTCAGAAATAAACGAATGAGGGAACCAGCAGTTGGCATAGTGGCTGTGTCGCTGGACTCCCATATAGTTGACCGCGGTTCGAGTCCTGGACCCGGTGGCTTAAACGTGTGCGTGCGTGCCCAAGATCCCCAGAGGAGAATGGAGGAGAAGGGATTGCGGCGTGGCCATCCCCCCTGGAGGGTGATTTCTCGCTTTCTGTCTCTCTGTCTCTCTTTGTCTCTCTGGCAGGTGCATGCGCCCTGTAGCAAAACCTCTTAAAAAAAAAAAGAAAGAAAGAAAGAAAGAAAGCCAGGTGCCTATGCGTGCGTGCCAGTAATCCCAAGAGGAGAATGGAAGAGAAGGGATTGCGGCGTGGCCATTCCTCCCTCAACCGGGGCATGCTTTCTCACTTTCTTAGTCTCTCTCTCTCTCTTCCCTCTAGTGAGCCCCCTGCCCTAGAGCAAAACCTAAAAAAAATTTAAAAAATACAATGACCTGAACTTCCTCCTTGCAAATAAGAGGCCGGAGTTGCACTGCCGCCTTGACTCGAATGGTCACCTGTATCCCACCAGACCTACTTGGGTTCCTGGGTGGAACAGCAGGGGACAGGAAGCAGGTGTCTCCAGGCAGGGCTCAGGTGACAGACCCTGCAGCCCGGAGGCCCGGCGTCGCTGTGCCTCCCAAGTTGGAGGCTCTCGTGGGACACCCGACCAAGGAGCAGGGCGGCTTCCAAGAGAGTTCGCTCCCTGTGACAATCACAGCTTGTGAAACTTCCCCTCAGCTGCCGGGGCCGCGGGTTGTGTAATTCCAGAGAACCTAAAATAAGTGGCGGGTCCCCTGCCAAGCTTCCCCTGCACTGGCGTGACCTTGCTCCTGGTTCACTTGGCCGTCCTGCAGAAGGCTGTGGTCACTGGACACGGGTGTGATTGACGGGCAGGGTCTCCTTCAGCACTTTCCCTTTCATCTGGTCTCAGCACGATCAGGGATGGGGGTCCCCCTGCTAGAGGGGGTGCAGGGACGTAGGACTTAGAGGAGCGTCCCCGGGATGCTGTATTTGCCTCAGCCCCTGGGGCCTCCATGTCCCCAAGGGGGCATGACTTGAGGCCAGATCTGGAAGACCCAAGGATGGCATCCCCCAGCAGCTTCACCTCCTCCCTCCCTCCTGCCGGCTGGCTCTCCCGCTCCCCTGGAATCTGCCGCCTTGCCCCAGTTGTCGAGGGATCTCCTCCGTCCAGTGGCAGCCGTCCCTGTGTGTGAAAGGATGCTGTTTCCTCTCCCAGCACCCAGTGGGCAGGGCCCCGACATGGCCCGACTCCCTGCAGCTCCCTCCTCAGCACGCCTGCGTCACGTGGGTCTTAATTCAGCCTCTGCCATACGGTTCACTCTCAGGCTCCGAGAGGCCCGAGTGTCCCCAGACGTATGGTCAAGGTCGCCTGGCGGAGCGAGGCCCACAGGAGACAGTTGCCCACCGGACGTAGAACCTCACGCCCACCCCAGCGTTCAGGATGGTGGCACCAGGTGGAGGGCAGGTGCAGGTGGAAAGAAAGACCTTTTAGTACCTAATGACCTGTCCGGGGCTAACCCACGGACACCTTTCCCTCACTGAGCTAGTTCAGGTCCTTAACGTCCCCCCGCCCCTGTCCCTGCAGACCTGGAGTGGAAGATCATATACGTCGGCTCAGCCGAGAGCGAGGAGTTCGATCAGATCCTAGACTCGGTGCTGGTGGGCCCCGTACCCGCAGGGAGACACATGTTCGTCTTTCAGGTAAGACTAGGCCAGGCCAGGAAGTGGCGTAGTGATTAAGGCGGCTGGGTCCCACGTGGCCAACTGCACGGTTCAAGTCCTGGGCACGGACGTGGTGGCTTGGAGAACATGCCGGGCTCATGTACATGCACACCCAAAAACTCAAAAGGAGGATGGAGAAGGGATTATGGTGTGGCCATTCCTTCTGGGAGAAGCTTTCTCTCCCCGGGGAGCATACATACCCTAAAACAAACAAACAAAAAAGGAGGGCCTTGAGTCAGCCCTATAGCCTAGTGGTTAAGGAAGCCAGATCCCACATGGCTGACTGGTTCAAATCCCACTCCAGGGCCAGCAGGTGGTGTGGTGGTGAAGGCCCTGGACTCTACTTGGACAACCACAGTTTGAGTCCCAGACCTGGTGGCTTGCTCTCTCACTTTCCCTCTCTCTGTGTCTCTCTCTGGTCAAATTAAAATGAATGAATAAATAAATAATACTTTTATTAAAAAATTGCAGCTCCAGCGGCTGCCCTAAATCCCAAAAGGAGAGAGAGGTGTGGAGGGGATTGTGGTGTGACTGTGCCCATGGGGGTGCTTTCTCCCCGTCCCCCCCACCCCAAGTGCATGTACCCTCTGGCAGTTATAAAAAAGGGACACTTGGTCACAGTAAGAGGAGCCAGGGCCTCGCTCTGTGCATGTCTGCACATGGCCACAGGAGGCCCTAGAGGCATAGGGATTGGAGTTACACGTAACACTTCACACGTAGGGAAATAGGGCCCGTAGGTGACATGGAGGGTAAGGTGCTGGATTGCATATGGCCGACTGTCCAGTTCAAGTCTCAGACACAGTGGTTAAAAAGAAAAAAAAAAACCTACCAGGAGCATGTGTGTGTATATGCCTAGAAATCCTAAGAGAATACAGGAGAAGAGACTGTGGCGTGGCCATCCCTCCTAGGGGAGTGATTTCTCACTTTTCTCTCCCTGGCAAATGTATTTGTCCTATAGAAAAAATTTCTTTTAAAGAATTATTTGTTGGGGCCAGCATATGGTATAATGGCTATGTCGCTGGACTCCCATTTAGCTGACTGTGGTTCGAGTCCCAGACCCGGTGGCTTAAACTCATGCCCGGTGCGTGTGTGCCCAAGATCCTGAGAGGAGAAGGGACTGTGGCATGGCCATCCCCCCTGGGGGTGATTTCTCGCTTTCTGTTTCTCTGTCTCTGTCTTTCTGGTATGTGCATGTACCCTATAGCAAAAAGCTCTCCCCCATCCCACCAAAAAAAAAAAAAGAATTATTTGTTTAATTATTTTCATTACCTTTTTTTTTTTGGATAGGTTTCTGCTATAGGGCGCGTGCGCTCGCCAGACAGAGAGAGACAGAGACAGAAAGCGAGAAATCACCTTCCGGGGGGATGACCACACTGCAATCCCTTCTCCATTCTCCTGTTGGGAATTTGGGCACACACGCGCCGGGTGTGAGTTTAAGCCACCAGGTCGGGGACTCGAACCGCGGTTGACTACGTGGGAGTCCAGCGACATAGCCATTACTCTAACTGCTGGTCCCAATCATTATTATTTTTCATTTGACCAGAGAGAGAAAGAGAAAGTGAGAAAGCAAACCACCAGGTCTGGGACTCGAACCGTGGCCAGCCATGTGGGAGTCCAGCTCCTCGGCCACCACGCCACCTGCCGGCCCCTGGAGATTTTTTTCAAAATGCATGCGTTCTGGGAATGTTTGTATTAATGACGACGAGCCCTGACTGTGGAGGTGCTCAGGGCTGTACGTGTCTCCCTAGGCCGACGCCCCCAACCCATCCCTCATCCCCGAGAGCGACGCCGTGGGTGTCACGGTGGTCCTCATCACCTGCACCTACCATGGGCAGGAGTTCATCCGCGTGGGCTACTACGTCAACAACGAGTACCCGAACCCCGAGCTGCGGGAAAACCCACCCCTGAAGCCGGACTTCTCGCAGGTGGGGCCTGTCTCTGCACTTCCGGTTTCTCACGCAGCAGCCTGTTTGCACGTGGGGCTGCTAGAATTGGGAGTCAAGGTCACTTCTTAAGGTTTTCAAGTCCCGCTTGGTTCTCGGGACAGAGAGAGGGCTTTGTTTTTCAAGACGGGCCTTACGGAATGGAGATTAGATAGGACTTGGCCCACAATCAGGGGGCCTAGGCGCTCCCTGGAGTTGCAGACAGAGTTGATAGTTGCTGGTGGAGATTGAATAAGCACAAGCTGGCCTTCCTGGGCTCCAGGCGGGGACTGGGGGTGTCCTGGCCCTAGGGAGTGATGACAGGGCACATGGACAGCGATCAACCTTCCTTTCTCCCGCCCAGCTCCAAAGGAACATCTTGGCCTCTAACCCCCGGGTGACCCGCTTCCACATCAACTGGGACAACATGGACAGTCTGGAGGCCATGGAGAACCAGGACTCCACCCTGGGGAGCGGCCTGTCCCTCAGCTGCACGCCTGTCAAGGGCCTGGGCCTCTCCGGATCCATCGCTGGACTCCTCCCTGAGAACTCCATGGACTGCATCTAACTGGGAATGCCAGGCCGGGACCTCGGCCAGGCCTGCCAGAGGGCTGCGTACAGGCCACCCAGAGGACTCGAGGAGCATTGACTTTCTCCAGGCTTGTCAGACGTGGCCCCGAGGAGAGACCAGGCCTTGGGGCTCCCCTCTGCCCTGGCCTGGAAGGATCACCTCACGGGTCTGTAAGAAGCAGGTACTTCCATTTTTACTATTGCTTCCTGTGTCCTTTTTCCTCCCCCCACCCCCGTCCACCTGCGGCCACTGTGGGCCCTGGTACCGTTGGCCTGGAGGTCTCTCCACCAACCTCCCCCACCTGCTCCAAGGCTCATTTTGCACCGAGCAAGGCTCTTGACCCTCTTGGGTCAAAATGTGTCATCCTCCCTTCCAAATACCCAGCAGATCACCCGCCCCCCAACTGGTGACCCCAGCAAGGAATCCTTAGAGAGGGACTCGCATACCATTTCAGTCCCCCTCCCAGGGGGAGATTTAAGCCTTTTCAATCTAGCAGCCCCTGGAAAAAGCTTGTTCCTTACAGTGTGAGCAATGGAAAGCTGAAGAGGGGGTACCCCTCCTCAGTCACCACCTTCCCGTTACCAACGGGATCTGGCTTTGCCCAGAGGCTGCCGTGTGGGGCGAGGGCCTGTTGGAGGGGTCTGCTGAGCTCAGCCTGTCCCAGGGTGGGCATCAGGGCCCCTGAACCTCTGGCTGCCTGGACCTGCCGCAGGGTGCTTCAGGCAAGGGAGGCAGTGGGGCCCTTGAAAATCTCTCTCTGACCCCCCCCCAGGCCTGGTCCCTGTGCTGCTGCGTGGGTGATGTTTTGTGGCTGCAGTTTATATATTAAAGGGTTTTTATATTAAAGATGTTTGGTTGGTCTGCAAATAAAAAGCACTTCATCTAGAATGACTGCTTCTGCTTGGGCCTTAGGGGAGTCTGTGGCAGTGTCATCTACCCCTTCGTGACCCGGTGACACCCTCTTGTCCTGTCCAGTGGGTTGGCTGGCCGTTGTCCCCTGGCATAACTTAGTCCAGTCTAAATCGGTGGTCCAGGGTATTCCAGACTGAGGTCTGGGAGGGTTTCTTCTTTTGTTGAGATTGAAGTAAACTGGGCCAGCTTATGGCATGGTGGTTAAGGCAGCTGGGTCCCACGTGGCCAATGACACGGTTCACACCCTGGGCCCAGTGGTTTGAAAAACATGCCTGGTGCATGTGCACCCAAAAGTCCCAAAAGGAGGAAGAAATAGAGGAAAATGGATCTTTCTTTTTTTTTTTTTTTTTTTTTGGAGAGGTTTTTGCTATAGGGCACGTGTGCTCGCCAGACAGACAGAGACAGAGAGACAGAAAAGCGAGAAATCTCCCCCCAGGGGGATGGCCACACCACAATCCCTTCTCCATTCTCTTCTCAGGATCCTGGGCATGTACGCACACATGCCTGGTGTGAGATTAAGCCACCAGGTCTGGGACTCGAACTACAGTCAACTACATGGGAGTCCAGCAACATAGCCAATTATGCCAACTACTGGTCCTGGAAAGGGATCTTTTAAAAAGAAAAAGCTGGGGGCCAGCAGGTGGCATGGTGGTTAAGGCGCTGGACATTCCCACATGGCCAACCATGGTTCGAGTCCTGGACCTGGTGGCTTGCTTTCTCACTTTCTCTCTCTGTCTCTCTTTGCTCAAGAAAAAAAAAAGTAAATGAATAAATAAGATTAAAAATATTTTTTAAAAAATGAATTGTTTGGTAAGTACAGTATAACAAGTGATTTTTCTTTTTTTTTTTTTTTTTTTTTTTTAGATTTTTGCTATAGGGCACATGCGCTAATGGGAAAGACAGAGAAAGTGAGAAATTCCCTGGGAAGGTGGCCAAGCTGCAATCCCTTCTCCATTCTCTGGGAATCTTGGACACGCGCGCACATATGCCCAGTGTGAGTTTCAAGCCGCCAGGTCCGGGACTTGAACTGCGTTTGGCCATGTGGGAGTCCAGTGCCTTAACCACCATGGTGCCTGCTGGCCTCATAAGTGATTCTTCATACTCTCACCTCCACCCACAGGAAGCAGTTTAACGTCATAACCCAAACAGGCTCAGTGGCCTCAATTTTATGAAGTTTTACCTAACGTGCCATGTAAGCCCACAGCCAGAGGTGGCCTGGTCTGGGCGGTTTGGCATTTCCCCATAATGCAGAAGACCCCCGACTCTCCCTGTCTGGGACTGGTTGACCTGACAAGGGGGTGCTGAGAGCTGCTAGATGGGGTGCAGGTTTTGTAAGTGTAAGCGCAGTAGTGAATCAGCTCAGGGTTCTGAGACCAGCTAGCCCTTCCAAGGTGGGGAGACGGGACCCCTCTGGGAGCCTGCCTTTCAGCACCGTGGTTGGGTCTTCCCCCATTTCAGTTTTCTTTTTTAATTATTATTTTATTTAACTATTATTATTATTTTCCAGTTTGATCAGAGAGAGAAGCGGAAAAGTGAGCAAGCAAGCCCCCAGATCAGGACTTGAACCACGGTTGGCCATATGGGAGTCCAGCGCCATTAACCACCATGCCACCTACCAGCTCCAGTTTTCTTTGTTTTCGAAGAATTATTTATTAAATTTTCAGGACCAGCAGGTGGCATGGTGGTTAAGGTGCTGGACACTCCCACATGGCTGATCACGGTTCAAGTCCCGGACCTGGTGGCTTGCTTTCTCACTTTCTCTATCTTTGCCTGTATGTCTCTCTCTGGTCAAATTAGAATAAATACATGAATAAATAAATAAATAAATAATTTAAAATAATTATTTATTGAATTTTATTACTTTTATTATTTAATTTGACCAGAGAAAGAAGACGACTGAGAAAGCAAGCCCTGGGACTCAAACCACAGTCATGTGGGAGTCCAGCACCCTAAGTACCATGCCACCTGCTAGATTTTTTAAAGATTCTGCTGTGAGGGCCAGTGGGTGGTGCAGTGGTTAAGGCAGCTGGTCTCCCACTTGGCCCACTACGGTTGGTTCGAATTCGGGACCTCATGGCTTGAAAATCTCGCCAGGTGCGTGTGCGTACATGCCCCAAATCCCAAGAATGGAGGAGAAGGGATTGGAGCTTAGCCATTTCCCCCCAGGAGGTGATTTATTTATTTAATTCCATTTGTTATTTTATATATTTTTATATTTGTTTATTTTATACTTTCCCTGGGGAATGGCCACCCTGAAATCCTGCAATCTGTTCTTCATTCTGTCAGGATTTGGGGCACACGCGTGTTCAGCCTGTTTTTCAAGCCTCAGGTTCCGGGTCTGGAACCACACCGTCAACCATGTGGGGATCTCACACTTTAACCACTACGCCTCCACTGGTTTTCAATGGAGGACAATTGTCCCCTCGCCCCACCACCCCAGGGCCTATTTGGCCACCTCCAGAGATGGTACTGGTTGTCACAGCTCGCAGAAAGACAGGTGCCATTGAGGCTGGAGAGCCACTAATACCTCCCCCATGCACAAGAGAGTTGGCTCCTCCCAAGAAAGAGTGACCGGCCCCCAGCGTCAGAAGTGGGGCAGGCCGTGGGCGTCCTCAGGTTACATTATATTGAGAGTACTCTGGGTGGGCTCCCACATAGTTGACTACGGTTCAAATCCCGGACCCGGCAGCTTAAAACACACCAGCACCTGTGCATGCATGCCCCAAATCCCAAGAGAATGGAGAAGGGATTGCATGTGGGGTGATTTCTGCTGGGGTGATCTCTCGCTTTCTTTCTCTCTGGCAAGCACAAAGCACCCTATAGCAACAATCTCTCTCTTAAAAAATAACCTGAAGAAGAGGGCATCCCTTCCCTCCCCTGCTCCCTGAGGGCCGGTTCCCGAAAGAATATATAATACGTGGGGTTCTAGAGCAGGGAAGCAGCCTGGCTGTGCCTCGGATTCCTCGTCTGTAAGGTGGGAGTGGTGACCCCAGTGCCTACAGGACAGGAGCGACAGGAGCGAAGTGCAAAGTAACGCGTTTAACCAATGCCAGCTCTTAACTACTGGCAGCGTCCAGGGTTGGGGCCCAGCGGACACGGAGCGTTTCCTTCCAGGCACCCCGCGATCGACGGGCCCAGCATCCTCTGAAACGCAGGTTGTCCCTGGGGGAAGCCCCGGGAGGCACTCGGCCTGGATCGCCAGCCGACCCGGCCGCCC
>NW_006197961.1:1624986-1636213 GCF_000334495.1 Tupaia belangeri chinensis | reverse complement strand
CCGCCCCCCTCTGCAAACACTGTGCCCCCCCAACCCAGCTGTCACTGCCAACCACAGTACGTATGACCGCTGGGGCCCCACATGGGGCCCTGTCACCACCGCCACCCCTTCCCTGGCCACTCTGCCCAGATTCGGATCCCTTTCACTTCCTCAGTCACCTCTCCCACATATGGCATCTACTGCCTGACCCCAACCTGGGCTTCTGCCAAGTCTGGGAGTTGCTGTGGGGTCTCCCTCCACCTCTCAGGGACCTTGGCCACTTGGTGACCACACCCCTCCCCCCTCCAGCCCCCCTGGCCATCTTCTCCTGCCCGTCCCCTCTTCCCCTTGTCACAACCTCTCCCAAACCCACCAGTGCCCTGCAGTGGGCTTGTCCCCCCCAGCCACCTCCAGGATTGTTTTCCTGTTCTGTGTCAGATGGCATGAGGGACCAGAGCTTTCTGGGTCCCTCTGCCCCTTTCTCATCCTGTCCCTCTCGATCACTCTGCCTCTGTTTGTGCTCCCTGCTCTGAGCGAGCGTCTGTGCCTGGCTGGGCTAGCAGACTGTTGATGAGCCCACAGAACTGCTTGGGGGCTTGCGAAGCCAAGTTTGAGCTGATCTTGCTGGGTATGGTGGCATCCTCTGTTGGGGGAAGTGGAGGTGGAGGGGGACTGTCCCCCGAGGTCGAGCCCCCTTCCCATCTCCTGCTGTGCAGTGAGCCCTGAGGCCCCTCGAGGGCTCCTCAATAAATGGTGGTTTCACAACTGAGGCTCCGTCATTCACGCGGTCCCTGGGGGCTTCCCCACCCGCTCCTGGCTTGGGATGGAAAGTGGGGGATGAAGAGCTCATTTGGCTTGATCCGAGATGGTCAGAAGGAGGACTTGGTGTGTAGCGGGGAGGCCTTTGGGAAGGTAATGGGTGACATCTAGTGATCTGCTTTGCCAAGCGACGGATGGATAGATTCTGATGGTTCTGAGAGCTCAGCCAGAGAGAGGCCTGTTTCAGCCTCCCCCGCCCCCCAGCACCTAACTTACATGGGCCTTACCCAGCCAGCCAGAGAAATGGGTTCTTGCTTTGAAAATGCCTTCAGAAATGGTCTCGAGCCCCCTTCCCAACTCCTCCAGCTCTTAAATTGTCATCGCTACAAGAGTAAAAGCTAGGACCCCTTTCCAGGTACCCCAGAACAGCCGGAGTTGAAAAAGAAGGCCATGTTCTTTTATACCCTTCCCAGTTAGTTCTTGGGCTCAAACTCTAGCACTTGAGACCCCTGAATGCCCCCTCTTAGGAAGACATAAAAAAGACACAAGGGACCAGCAGCTAGCATGGTGATGAAGGTGCTGGACACTCCCACATGGCTAACCATGGTTCGAGTCCTGAACCTGGTGGTTTGCTTTCTCACTTTCCTTCTTTCTCTCTCTCTGTGTCTCTCTCTGGTCAAATGAAAATGGAATGAATGAATAAATTTAAAATTAAAAAAAAAAAAAAAAAAGACACGAAAGCCAGAACCCTTTATTCCCGCCTGGATTCGAATAGTAAAACTCAGAGGGACCAACTGATGGCGGAATGACTATGTCGCTGGACTTCCATGTAGTCGACCGTGGTTCAAGTCCTGGACCCGGTGACTTAAATTCACACGGGGCGTGTGTGCGTGCGTGCCCAATATCCCGAGAGGAGAATGGAGGAGAAGGGATTGCGGTGTGGCCATCCCCCTGGGCTGGTGATTTCTTGCTTTCTAGCTCTCTGTCTTTCAAAAAAAAAAAAAAGAATTTAGGGCACTCATAAACAGACCTGACATGTCACTGATGGGTGGGGGACCGAGAAGCAAGTGCCTGTATTTGAGTGCTTGATGACAGAGGAGCAGGTGGGCAGTGTCCAAAAAACGTCCAGGTATGAGCTTGGAGGGGACTAGGCCCAGAGGGAGGGGCCAGACCCCAAGCAGGTGAGGCGGGCTGGGAGGTGGCAGGTGGAGACAGACAGCCATAGACTTCACAGGTTCAATTGAAAGTTGGGGAGATGATACAATCCCCCAAAACTTTCAAGGCGTATCGAATCCATGCAGTGGGAGAGGCAAAAATCACACAAGGCAGAAAGATTCCTAAGACAAGATGAGAAGCTCCGGAAGGAAACGCTGTTTGTATCAGAGCACAGCCGTGAATGGTCATGATGAAACAGATCTGCTGTTTTGCTTTGTGTTTTTTTTTTTGGGGGGGGTAGGGGGTGGGGAGAGATTTTCGTTATAGGGTGCATGCTCTCGCCAGACTGAGACAGAGACAGAAAGTGAGAACTCACCCCCAAGGGGGGATGGCCACTCTGCAGTCCCTTCTCCTCCATTCTCCTCTCGGGATCTTGGGCACGTACACACACACACGCCCGGCATGAGTTTAAGCCACCAGGTCCGGGACTCGAGCCACAATCGACTACATGGGAATCCAGCGACATAGCCATGACGCTAACTTCTTGGTCCCCTTTAAAAAAAAAAAAAAAAATTACATGCTCTTCTATGAGAGTAAGAAAGATTAGCATCCCCACCAGGGTCCCCGCACTGCCATCCACCCCAGCCAACCCAGAGCAGGGGGAGGACCGGGAAGCAAACCTCAAACCTTCCCATGTGGGTCCAGTTGTATGTGTTACTGCCACTCCACCCTATGGCCCCCCAACTCAGACATTATTGAAGTGCCACCCAGATTTCGACTGTATTCACTCGTAATTTCTTAGTTAAAATAATACAGATCTGCTGGGTAAGGTGCTAGACCCCCACATGGCCAACCACAGTCAAGAGTCCTCGACCTGGGACAAGCAGATGGCGTAATGGTTAAGTCACTGGATCTAGTTACCTGATTCAAGTCCCAGACCTGGCAGCTTAAAATTCACACCGGGCACCTGTGTGTGCGTGCCCAAATTCCTGGGAGGAGAAGGAATTGCGACATTGCCATCCCCCAGCGGGTGATTTCTCATTTTCTATCTCTCTGTCTCTGTCTCTCTGGAGAGTGCACGTACCCTATAACAAAAATCTCTCTTTAAAAAAAAATAAATAAAGAGGGACCAGCAGGTAGCGTAATGGCTATGTCGCTGGACTCCCATGTAGTAGACCACGGTTCGCATCCCGAACCCAGTGGCTTAAAACTCACACTGGGCGAGCGTACGTGCGTGCCCAAGATCCCGAGAGGAGAATGGAGGAGAAGGGATTGCGGCGTGGCCATCCCTCTTGGGGGGGGTGATTTCTCGCTTTCTATCTCTCTGTCTCTCTCTGTCTGGCGAGCGCATGCACCCTATAGCAAAAAACCTCTCCAAAAAAAAAAAAAAAGAGTCCCAGATTGGTGTCTTGAAAATCATGCTGGACACATGCACATGTATGCCCAAAATCCCTGGAGGAGAATGGAGACGGGATGGTGAAGGGGTCACTTTCTCTGTCTCTCTCTCTGGCGAGCAAGCACACACAGCCTATGGCAAAAAAAACCCTAAAAAATAATAATAAATTGTAATAGTTATCATCTTCTATTCCAATGTGAACTTTTGCAAGATAATATAAATGAAGTTGTGGGATTGCTGTGCTAGTTATATTCCGGCTGATACATATTACGATACAATGTAACTATGGCCCCAGCCACCCAGTATGGGCTGCTAGAATGTTGTACTCCCGTGCTGCACTGGCTGGGACCTTATGGGAGACCAGGTTGGATTCCTGCTCCAACCTAAAGCCTGGGTGGGATCCCAGCCACTTAGGAAGCTGAGGCAGGAGGATCATGCCATGACACAGTGGCGTGGTGGTTAAGGGCGTTGGACTCCCACATGGCCGAATGTGGTTCAAGTCCCGGACCTGCTGGCTTGCTTTCTCACTTTCCTCCCCCCTCCAATTTTATCCATCTCTGGTCAAATGAAAATAAAGAAAGCTAAATAAAATAATTCTTTAAAATTAAAATAAAATAATAAGGGCCAGCAGGTAGCATGGTGGTTAAGGCACTAGACTCCCACATGGCTGACCACGGTTCGAATTCCAGACAGCAGCTTGCAACTCATGTGGAGCGTGTGTGCGTATATGCCCTAAATCCTAGGAGGAAAAGGGGTTGTGGCGTGGCCATCCTCCCAAGGGGTGATTTCTCACTTTCTGTCTCTCTGGCGAGTGCATGCGCCCTATAGCAAAATCTCTCAAAATAAAATACTTGAGCCAGCTGGTGGCATGGTGGTTAAAATGACTGGAAGACCTGTCAGCTTGAAAAACGTAAGATGTGTGTGCTCAAAATCCAGAGAGGAGCATGGAGAAGGGATTGCAGCGTGGCTATCCCCCCTGAGGGTGAGCTCTCTTTCTCTCTAGCCAGCGCATGCGCCCTATAGCAAATTAAATAAATAACTAGAGAAATGAAACATTCCTAAAGTTATTTCATGTTCTGCCAATGGGACCATGTCACAGTTTTGGAAACGCCCAAAACTGTACTTCCTCCCGGAGGCTCCCAGAGAAGGAAATAGGATGAGGAAGGAAGCCCCTCTTTGCTCCGAAATACTCTGATTCTTAAAAGACTTAACATTAGACAAAATGTGCCCTCGTGTCACCAGGCTGGGGCCGGGGCAGTAGCCAGGCCGACCTGCAGGGGGCGTCTGCATTTCATCTGAGGTCGGGAAAACGCCCCAGCCTTAGGGGGCGCTAGTGAGGCCTCCTACATACAGCCCTCTGCGCTGACATCTCTGTGCCAGGGCAGGGCACCGTTGGCCTCCTCTCTGGAAGGAGCCTTGGCGTGGGGGCAAGAGGGGTTCTGCAAGTGGCATAGTGGTTAAGGGCGCTGGGCTCCCACGTAACCAACTGCGGTTCGAGTCCCAGATTGCTTGCTTTCTCACTTTCCCTCTCTCTCTGATCAAATTTGAATAAATAAAATAATTCTTTAAAAATAAAAAAGGGGGGAGGGGGATCAGCTGTTGGCATAATGCCTATGTGGCTGGACTCCCACGTAGTCGACCACGGTTCAAGTTCCGGACCCGGTGGCTTAAAACTCACGCCGGGCACGTGTGCGTGCGTGCCCAAGATCCCGAGAGGAGAATGGAGGAGAAGGGATTGTGGCGTGGCCATCCCCCTGGGGGGTGATTTCTCGCTTTCTGTCTCTCTGTCTCTCTGTCTCTCTCTGGCCAGTGCATGTGCCCTATAGCAAAAAAACTCTCCAAAAAAAAAAAAAGGGCGGGGGGGGGGTGGGGGAGGGGGCGTGAAACCTGTATCCCAAACCACTCGCAGGGTCGAAAGGACAAAGAAAAATAAGGCGGATCCCCAGACTGTGGCCAGGGGCCACAGCAAGGGCAGCAGCCCCAGGAGGCCGCGCGCCCAGCCAGCCAAGTGGGGCTCAGGTCTTGGCTGGCACCGGAGGAAGATACCCCTGGGAGCTCGCCCACGGGGAACGGGGCAGGGCTGATCCCAGAGAGCACCCCAGAGGCTCCCCAGGACTCAGACAGCTGCAGACCCAGGCACTCAGAGAGAGACGCCCCCAAGGCGGTCCAGGACTGTCCCTCCCGACGCCCTACAGAAGCCCCAGGGGGCCTAAACGCCTCCTGTGCGTTGGCAGTTGTACGGGTGCCCACGAGGGTCCTGCCAAGGCGGCGTTGCCCTTCGCCCAATCGGAGCTAAGGACGTTTGGAGGGGCCTAGCTGCCCCTCACCTGCACCCACTGGGCTCCGGGTTGCCGTCCTCTTCCTGCCCCGACCCCATGACTCGCCGGCTCCCCCTGCAGGCGGGGCGCTAGGAATGGGCAACCGAGCGGACGGCGGCAGGTCTCATGAGCCTCCCCGGCCACCGTCGTCCGGGCGCCCAGGGAGGAAGGCTGAGTGATGGCTTCCAACTCCAACGATGGTGAGGCTGCGCCTTGTTGCTATAGCAACTTCCCAGGCGCTGTCTGCCCCTCCACCCTGGGAGGGGCTGCGGGAGGGTTTGGGGAGCAGGAGGCCAGGGGGTCTGGGGACCCCTGGCTGGTCCTGGAAGCGCGTCCCTTACTAATTCCCCTAAGAGGGTGGGGAAAAACGGGGTGATGGAGGGTCTTCCCTACGCGGGGGTCCAGTCCAGTGTTGGGGTTCAGGTCAGAATGCGGATCCATGTGGCTCCGACGGCGGGGATGGTCCAGACATCCCCCAGTATGTTGGGGTTCCGCTCAGGTTGAAGGTCATGGAGACCAGCAGGATGGGGTGGGGTCCGGCTCAGTGTTGGGGTCCGGCCCAGTGTTGGGGGTGCTGCAGGAGATCCAGGGTAGCCTGGAGTAGGGGTCCCCGCCCAGAGTGCCCAGCAAAGCGGGGTTCTGGGGGGTAGAGGGTCTGAGATCCCTGTCGGGATCCTGACTCCCCAGGGACCCCCTCTACCTGTTACCCATCTGGGCCTCCTGCTGTTACAACTCCATAGCCCCAGAGGGTGTCTGGATGTCCCCCTCCTCCCCAGCCCTGCCTTTCCAGCGGGGTGTCTGGAGGTCTCTTCTGTCTCCACGCGGGTGGAGACGCAGGTGGGGTGCCCTGCGCCGGGGTTACCCTCCTCTGCCACTTTCTGTGGCCCCCAGGGACCACGACAGCCGGGCCCCCTCCGCCAGGCTGCCACTGACCATCCACTTCTTTCGGAGTCTGGAGAGAAGGAGGAAGATGGTCAAGGCTGCCTCCCCGCCCCCCTCGCCCGTCCCTGGGTTTAGCTGTTCGTTTCCGGTTTGGACATTTCATGGCAGAGCAGAGCCAAGCACAGGGCAAGGTTTGACAGAGGCCAAGGACATCCCCGGATGCCGGGTCCCTCCCACGGGAGCCAGACCAAGAGCTAGATGTACCCATGTCTCTCCCGAACTAGCAGGATTTGGGGGAGATGGGGTGACCCTTCTCGGGGTGGCCTCCCCCAGCTTTGCTCTCCAGCTGTTCTTTGCGCTAATTAACAGAGCTCTGGGGCCTCGTCTGCCCCCAGGGAGTCCCGCTCTCGCCCTTAACTCCTTCCCCTCTGCCCAGTGGCACTGGGTGTCATCAGCTGTATAATCCAGCACCCCCGGAGCAAGGCAGGGCCTGGCATCCTGGGGACAGTGCCATCCCTGGAAGGGGAAGTGGCTTTAGCGCTCCACCCAGGGGCAGGCCAGAGGGACACCCTCTTCCCACCGCCTCCTGCCAAGGATGGGCCTCACTGCAAACCTTGGCCAGCCGGGAGCAGGTACCTTTAAATGCTTCCCTGGCAACCAGCTCCTCCCCGGTCCCCCGAGGCCTTCCCAAGGAAGCCTGAGCCTCGACTCAGAAGCCCTGCAGTTTTCCTGGTTTCCCAGCAAAGGGACGCAAGCCCAGGGCAGCCTGGGATGGATCCCAGGTCAGGCAGCAGCCAGAGCGGGGACTCGGAGATCGCGTTCCAGCTGGGGCTGCAGCTGTTCCTCTGGGCCCACCTGACCGTCCGCTTCCTGGGCTACCTGCGCCACGCCCTCTGGGGGCCCAAGCCTCACCCAGCACCCTGAACCTCCCCGGCTGGGGAGCAGAGGGGCCCCAGGTAACCCCATCCCGTGCCCACCTCCCATTCCACCCTCTGCTGGAAGTGACAGGAAGCAGAGGTGAGTGCCGGGACTCCTGGCTGAGGTCCCCCACCCCCTGCAGTATTTACTGTCCCTCCCCCCAGTATATTTATTTATTCCTAACGTATCAAAGATAAATGCAGCACCCGCAACCCCAACGGGATTTGTTTTTTTTTTTTTGTTTTTAGAGAGGTTTTTACTCTAGTGTGCGTGGGCTCACCAGAGACGCAGAGATAGACAGAAAGCAAGAAGTCACCCCCCAGGGGGGATGGCCACGCCGCAATCCCTTCTCCTCCATTCTCCTCTTGGGATTTTGAGCATGCATGCACACGCGCCCAGCTACTGGGTCCGGACTCAAATCCTGATCAGCCATGTGGGAGTCCTTTGATGTAACCATTGTGTCACCTGCTGGTCCCAGGGTTTTTTTTTTTTTATTTTATTTTGAATTTTCCGGTTAGAGACACAGAGAGAAGGAAAGGAGAAAGCAGCCACCATGGGATGGCCATGTCGCGATCCTTTCTCCTCCATTTCTACCTCTGTTCAGGACTTTGGGCACCTACACGCATGTGCCCAGCGTGTTTCTGAAGCTGCCCAGTCTGGGACTCGAACCGTGTGTTTAGCCATGTAGGATCCAGCTACTTCAACTACCAGGGACTGGGGTCTTCAGAAAAATCTCCGACACATTCGAAACCTTCCCATGTGGGTCAGCCCTGCAGGGGGTCTTGTTACCACTCTGCCACCGCGTCGGCCCTCTTCTCTTTTATTTTCTGCCTAATATTTGCTGTTGCCTATAATTTTTTAAGAAATAATTCTTTTATTTCACTTTATTTATTTGTGTATGTATTTTTAATTTGACCAGAGCAGGACAGAGTGAGAGAGAGGGAACGTGAGAAAGCAAGCCAGGCCCAGGACTTGAACCAGGGTCAGCTAGGTGGGAGTCCAGTGCATTAACCACCATGCCACCTGCCAGCCCCAGCCTGTAATCTTTAAAAGAAAAAAAAAAAAAGTTGGGACCAGAAGATGGTGTAGCAGTTATGTCACTAAGACTCCCACATGGTTGACCATGGTTCCAGTCCAGTGACTTGAAAATCACACTGAGTGTGTGTGTGTGTGTGTGTGTGTGTGTGCTCTCGTGCGTGTGCGCGCACGCTCCCCAAATCCCTAGACAGGAATGGAGAAGAAGGGACTGCGGGCGACCATCCTCACTGGTGTAATTTCTCTTCCCTCTCACTGTGTCTGCCTCTTCCATGAGCTCACACGCCCTCAGGCAAAAACCTCTAAAAAGGGGGAAAAGAAGTTCATTTCTTCCATAAGTGAAAAAGACACAGTTGGCGTAGTGGCTATGTCACTGGACTCCCATGTAGCCGACCGCGGTTCACGTCCCGGATCCAGTGGCTTAAACTCATGCTGGGCACATGTGCGTGTGTGCCCAAGATCCCAAGAGGAGAATGGAGGAGAAGGGATTGCGGCGTGGCCATCCCCCCTGGGGGTGATTTCCTGCTTTCTGTCTCTGTCTCTGTCTTTCTGGCGAGCACACGTTTCCTACCGCAAAAACCTCTCCCCCCCAAAAAAAAAAAATGACACCGAGGGGGACTGGCAGGTGGCATGGTGGTTAAGGGCACTGAACTTCCATGTGGCTGACCACAGTTCAAATCCCAGACCCAGACCTGGCAGCTTGCTTTCTCACTTTCCTTCTCTCTCTCTCACCCTGTCTCTCTCTGATCAAATGAAAATAAATGTATTAATTAAGTTAAATAAAATAATTTTTTAAAAGAAAAGATAAAGACACAGAGAAATAGAGACAGGCATCCCCAATAGGGTCTTTTTTTTTTTTTTCTTTTCTTGGAGAGATTTTCACTGTAGGGCGCGTACGCTCGCCAGACAGACAGAGAGAGACATAGAGACAGAAAGCGAGAAATCACCCCCCAGGGGGGATGGTCACACCACAATCCCTTCTCCTCCATTCTCCTCTCGGGATCTTGGGCACGCACGCACACGCGCCCGGCGTGAGTTTTAAGCCACCGGGTCCAGGACACGAACCGCGGTCGACTACGTGGGAGTCCAGCGACATAGCCATTACGCTAACTGCTGGTTCCCCCAATAGGGTCTTGATGCCACAAGCGACCCACGCTTGTGGAAAACCGACAGGGCCACGGTGACACCAGAGGCCACACAGCCTGGGCCCCAGAAGAGCTCGTGAGGGGAGAGCACCCCATGGTGCCCACCGGGAAGTGCTGGACTCGCCTCAGAGCTAGTGGGGATCAGGACTAGTGGGGATCAGGACCAGGCTCCGTCACCCCCCCTCCCCAAGCCCGGATCCTCCCTGCCCTCGTGGGTGGGTGAACCTTGAATTCAGTGTGGATGGTTTGGAGGTTTCTGAGAACAATGTTGTGTGTCAAAAGGCTCTGTAAGGAGCCAGCAGGTGGCAGAGTGGTTAAGGCGCTGGACTCCCATATGGCTGATTGTGTGGTTCAAGTCCCGGACCCGGCAAATTGAAACTCATGCCAGGTGCATGTGCGTGTGTGTGGGCCCAAAATCCTGAGAGAAGAATGGAGGAGAAGGGATTGCGACGTGGGTGCTATTTCTCACTTTCTCTCTCTCTCTCTCTGTCTCTCTCTCTCTCTGTCTCTGGGTCTCTTTCCGGTGAGCTTACGTGCCCTAAGGCTAAAAAACTAGGGGAAAACAGAAAAATGATTCTGCTGGTGAAACACTGGACGTGGCGTAGCCCCTGGGCTGAGAGCAGTCTCATGGCTTGTTGGTGGTTCAGCCGGGCACCAGCCTAGAACTCCCGGCCTTTCATCTGTCCCTTTTCTGCCTGGTCAATCATTTTTCTCTGGATTTAGAATAAGAGTGTGCGCATGCATTTAAGTGAGAGAGACAGAGACAGAGATAGGAATCGTCCACACTGTAATCCCCTTCTCAGTCCTCCAGCCAGAGAGATCTGGGGTACTCAAGTGTGCGCCCATTATATTTTGTGCCCACCTTGGCCAGGTCAGGGATTCGAACCTGAATCGCCGTGTGGGACCTGGCTACTCTGGAGCAGTGCATTAGCGCTACCCCTCCAGGCTGGTCCGTGGTCATTTGCAAAGTCCTTCCTGGCCAGCAGTCTCTCCTGCTTCTGTTAATCTCCCATCCCCACGAAGGGCTTTTCTCTGAAGGCTAAGGGATCTTTGGGGACGGTGGGGACATGGCGGCTGCTCACAAGGCCATCCGGAAGTCCAGGCAGGTGACAGGTGAGGTCAAAGCACAGTTGTGCAAGGTCCCCAGGAACATCAGGGGATTGAAGACAGCTCTGTCCCCGGCCAGCGACGGAGTCCATAGTGACGGTGCAAACACAGGGGTGGGGACAGGTGCGTGACTGCACCCGTGTTCAGTCCCTGCTCAGGCTGCTCATCCGTACAACGGGAGGGTCAGAGTCAAGCACAGAAAATGCTCAGCACAGGAGGCCAGCAGGTGACATGGTGGTGAAAGCACTGGACTCCCACATGACCAGACATGGTTCAAGTCCCGGACCCGGTGGCTTCAAAATCGTTCTGGACACATAGGTGTGAGTGCCCAGAATCCTAAGAGGAGAATGGAGGATAAGGGACTGCAGCATGGCCATCCCCCCCACCCCCCCCCCCGGGGGGGGGGGGTGACTTCTCACTTTCCCTGTCATTGCCTTTGTGTTTCTGTCTTTGCCAAATGCATGAGCCCTAAGGCAAAAACATCCTTAAAAAAAAAAAAAAAAAAAGATAGGGGACGAAGGTGTACACAAATC
>NW_006197961.1:1617547-1624916 GCF_000334495.1 Tupaia belangeri chinensis | reverse complement strand
GAGAGAAGAATGGAGGAGAAGGGATTGCGGCGTGACCATCCCCCCTGGGGGGTGATTTCTTGCTTTCTGTCTCTCTGTCTTTCTGTCTTTCTGGCGAGCACACGAGCCCTGTAGCAAAAACCTCTCAAAAAAAAAAAAAAAATAGAAGAAGAGAGAATCCACTGGAAGGGGCTAGCTGGTGGCATGGTGGTTAAGGTGGCTGGATCTTAAAAGGCCAACTGCGGTCCCAGGCGTGGCGGCTTGAGAATCATGCGCGGTGTGTGTGTGTGTGTGTGTGTGTGTGTGTGTGTGTGTGCACATCCAAAATTTCAAGAGGAGAATGGAGGAGGGATTGTGGTGTGGTCATCGTCCCTGGGAAGGTGACATCTCATTTTCCTTCTTTGTGTCTCTCTGTCTCTCTCCAGTGAGTACACATACCCTGTCTGTCGCAGTTATCATTGTAAAATTTTTCATAATAATTCATTTCATTGCCTTCGTCATCATTATTTATTTTTTAATTTGACCAGAGAGAGACAGAGAAAGGGAAAGTGAGAAAACAAACTACCGGGTCTGGAACCCGAACCCTGGTCAGCCATGTGGGAATCCAGCGCCCCAATCACCACGCCACCTACCGGCCCCTTTATTTCATTAAAGAAAAAAAAAAAATCCACAGGGGGACCAGCAGTTCGACCGCAGTTCGTGTCCCAGACCCGGTGGCTTAAACTCACGCCGGGCGCGTGTGCGTGCGTGCCCAAGATCCCAAGAGGAGAATGGAGGAGAAGGGATTGCGGCGTGGCCATCCCCCCTGGGGGGTGATTTCTCGCTTTCTGTCTCTCTGTCTCTCTCTGTTTGTCTGGTGAGCGCACGCACCCTATAGCAAAAACCTCTCAAAAAAAAAAAAAAACAGAATCCACAGTGGGGCCAGCAGGTGGCATGCTGACTAAGGGTGCAGGACTCCCACATGGCTGGCTGGGGTTCAAGTCCCAGACCTGGCAGCTTGCTTTCTCACGTTCCCTCCCTCTCACTCTGTCCCTTTCTGGTCAAATGAAACTAACTAACTAAATACAGTTAAATAAACTTCTTTGGAAAACAAACAAAAAAAGAGTCCACAGAGGGCTGGCCCCAGAGTGTAGACAGTGTAGACCTTAGGCACCATGCAGAGGGAGTCAGGTTCCACACGGCTGAGCTCAGAGTTCAAGTCCCTGCTCCGCTGACTTCTAGCCAGGTTCCCGGGCTTCTGTCCGGGATCCTGACAGGATGGCGGTGTGGATGGAAAGGGATTGCAGCATGGGAACCAGCAGTTAGCATAATGGCTATGTCGCTGGACTCCCACGTAGTCGACCGCGGTTCATGTCCCGGACCCGGTGGCTTAAAACTCACGCCGGGCGCGTGTGCGTGCGTGCCCAAGATCCCGAGAGGAGAATGGAGGAGAAGGGATTGCGGCGTGGCCATCCCCCCTGGGGGGGTGATTTCTCGCTTTCTGTCTATGTCTCTGTCTGGCGAGCGCACGCGCCCTATAGTGAGAAAAAAAAAAAAAAAAAAAAAAGAGAGGGGTTGCAGTGTGCCCAGGACCCACTGGGGGGCGCTCTCTCCCCCACGCTACTTTCTTTGCCTCTCACTCCGCCTCTACATACTTTGTAGCATCTAAATGGAAAACGTGTCAGCTCTGTAGCCTAATGGCTAAAAGAAGACAGACCCCACAGTCAAAATCCCAGCCCCAGCGACTTACAAACACACCAAGCGTGGGGCAGGTGGCGTGGTGGTTAGGGCACTGGACTCCCACATGGGCTACCACGATTCCTGTCCCGGACCTGACAGCTTGTCTTCTCACTCTTCCTCTCTCTCTCGTCAAATTGAAGATTCGTAATTAATTTAATAATCTTTTTGTTAAAGAATTTAACTTTATATTTAAATTTGACCAAAGAGAGACAGACTGAGAGAGAGTGAGGGAAAGTTAGAAAGCAAGCCACCAGATCCGGGATTCGAACTGCAGTCAGCCACGTGGGAGTTCAGCGCCCTTAACCACCATGCCACCTGCCAGCCCCAAATAATTCTTTTATTTTCTTAAATAATGAGTTTATTTAGCTTTATTTATTTGTTTATTTTAATTTGACCAGAGAGCAACAGAGAGAAAGAGAGAGAGAAAGCCCGAGACTCGAACCGCACTTGGCCATGTGGGAGTCCAGCGCTCTTAACCACCTTTCCACCTGCCGGTCCCATCCCTCCAATAATTCTTTAAAAAATAAAAATTGTTCGAGTCCCAGACCTGGTGGCTTGCTTTCTCACTTTCTCTTTCTGTCTCATTCTGTCTCTCTGGTCAAATTAAATAATAATAATAATAATAATAATAATAATAATAATAATGAAAAGAATCTACCCTGGGTGGGACCGGCAGGTGGCATAGAGGTTAAGGTGCTGGATTTCCACATGGCCAACCACAATTGGAGTCCCGGACCCGGTGACTTGACAGTCACACTGGGCACATGTGCACACATGTGTAAAATTCCCGAGAAGAGAGTGGAAAAGAAGGAATTGTGGGGTGGCCATCTGCCCTGGGGGGTACTTCCTCATTTTCCCTCTCTCTCTGTCTGTCTCTCCTTCTTCAGTAAGCACAGGCACCTGTGGCAAAAATCTTTTAAAAATAAAAAGCATTTCCTAGGCTATATTCCCTAAGATTTTTCTTTTAAGAATTATTCATTGGGAACCAGGAGTTAGCATAATGGCTATGTCGCTGGACTCCCACGTAGTCGACCGCGGTTCGCGTCCCGGACCCGGTGGCTTAAAACTCACGCCGGGCGCGTGTGCGTGCGTGCCCAAGATCCCGAGAGGAGAATGGAGGAGAAGGGATTGCGGCGTGACCATCCCCCCTGGGGGGTGATTTCTCGCTTTCTGTCTCTCTGTCTCTCTCTGTCTGGCGAGCGCACGCGCCCAATAGTGAAAAACCTCTCAAAAAAAAAAAAAAGAATTATTCATTTAATTTTATTTATTCATTCATTTATTTTAATTTGACCAGAGAGAGACACAGAGAGAAAGAGAGAAAGAGAAAGTGAGAAAGCAAGCCGCCAGGTCCGGGACTCGAACCATGATCAGCCATGTGGGAGTGTCCAGCACCTTAATCACCACACCACCTGCTGGCCCCAAGATTTTTTGTTTAAAGGTTTTTGTTTTTTTTTTTAATCTTTTTGATCTGTTTCTTGTCTGAGGGAGAGAGAGAGAGAGAAACAGGCACCTCAAAAGAACCTTCATGCCACCATCCACCCCCAGGTCTCCACCAGCCCAGATCACAGGGCACGTGGGCCTGGATGCCACAAACCCAGGACCTTCTGCACGTGGGTCTAGTTGCATTTAAGATTTGAACACTCGGGAGCAGCAGACGGTGTAGTGGTTACATCACTGGACTCCCCCATGGTTAACCGCAGTTCAAGTCCCGGAACCAAAGGCTTAAAACACACACTGAGGCGTAATGGCTATGTCGCTGGACTCCCATGTAATCAACCGCGGTTCGAGTCCTGGACCCGGTGGCTTAAATTCACACTGGGTGCCTGTGCGGTGCGTGCCCAAGATCCCGAGAGGAGAATGGAGGAGAAGGGATTGCGGCGTGGCCATCCTCCCTGGGGGGGTGATTTCTCGCTTTCTGTCTCTCTGTCTTTCTGGCAAGCACATGCGCCCTATAGGTAAAACCTCCCCCACAAAAAAAAAAAATCTCTCTCTAAAGAGGAAAGGTTTGAGCACTCGTTAGCTGGGCAGAGTGGCACGTGCCTTAAACACAACTACTCAGGGGGCAGGGCTAGAGGATCACGAGTTTGAAGCCAGCTTGAGCAACATCATAAGACTCATTTTTTTTTTTTTTTTTTAGCTTAACTTTATTTATTTATTTTAAATTTGATCGGAGAGGGACAGACAGCGAGAGAGGAAGCAAGCTGCCAGGTCTGAGACTCGAACCGTGGTTGGCCTTGTGCGAGTCCAGCACCCTTCACCACCACCTGCCAGCTCTAAGACTCTTTTTCTCACACCCCGCC
This sequence comes from Tupaia belangeri chinensis, assembly GCF_000334495.1. Taxonomy (NCBI): domain Eukaryota; kingdom Metazoa; phylum Chordata; class Mammalia; order Scandentia; family Tupaiidae; genus Tupaia; species Tupaia belangeri. Next base: position 1,620,918 of record NW_006197961.1, on the reverse strand, counting down.
CCGCCCCCAGTTTTGTTATAGCGCGTGTCTGTCTGGCTGCAGAGACACAGACAGAGAGGGAAAGTGAGAAATCACCCTCTTAGGCACACGCACACATTTGCTCACTGTGTGTGTCATTCAACATACCCAGTGGCTGGCAGCTCACGCTGACCGTGTGTGTGTGTGTGTGTGTGTGTGTGTGTGTGTGCGCGCGTGCGCACGTGCCCAAAATCCTAGAAAGAAAATAGAGAAGGGATTGTGGCGTGGCCATTTCCCCTGGGGGGTGATTTCTCACTTTCCCTCTCTTCTCTCTCCGGTGAGAGGACACATCCTATAGCAAAATTCACTCTAAGGGGGACCAGCAGGTGGCGTGGTGGTTAAGGCGCTGGACACTCCCACATGGCCGGCCACGGTTCAAGTCCTGGACCTGGTGGCTTGCTTTCTCACTTCCCCTCACTCTCTCTCTGCCTCTCTCTGGTCAAATTAAAATAAATGGATGGTTAAATAAAATTAGATAAATAATTCTTTAAAAAAAGAATTCACTCTAAGTGGTTAAGACGCTAGACTCCCACGTGGCTGACCGTGGTTCAAGTCCCAGACCTGGTGGCTTGCTTTCTAAGTCCTCTGTCTCGCTCTGTCTCTCTCTGGTCAAATTGAATAAGAATAATAAATAAATTAAATTAGGGTCCGGCAGGTGGCGTGGTGGTTAAGGGCGCTGGACTCCCACATGGCCTACTGTGGTTCAAATCCTGGACCTGTTGGTTTGCTTTCTCGCTTTCCCTCACTCTCTTTCTGTCCCTCTCAGGTCAAATTGAAATAAATAAATAAAGTATACGGGACAGCAAGTGGCGGAGTGGTTAAGGCGCTGGACTCCCACATGGCCGACTATGATTTGAACCCTGGACCTGGTGGATTGCTTTCTGACTTTTCCTTTCTCTCTCTCTCTCTGGTCAAGCTAAGAAAGAAAGAAAGAAAGAAAGAAAGAAATTTAATTAAAATAATAATATAAATAAATAAAGTTAAAAAAATTTGTTAAGAATAAATAAATAAAATTAAATAAATAATTCTTTTTTAAAAAAAAGGAATCAGGCATGGTCAGCAGGTGGCGTGGTGGTTAAGGGCTCTGGACTCCTACATGGTGAACTGCAGTTCGACTCCCGGACCTGGTGGCTTGCTTTCTCACTTCTCTCTCACTCTGTCCCTCTCAGGTCAAATAAATAAATAAATAAAGTTTAAATGAAATAATTCTTTAAAAGAAAAACAAAAAATCAGGTGGGGCCCGTGTGCTTGCGGACCCACAATCCCGAGAGGAGAATGGAGGAGAAGGGATTGTAGCACGGCCACCCCGCTGGAGGAGGATTTCTCACTTTCCCTCTCTTGTCTCTCTCTCTGGTGAGCACACACTCTCGCTACCAAAACTGAAAACTAGAAATTAAAAAAAATGAAACGAATGTCGGACCTTTCTATGGCATTGATCCAGTGAAGGCCACGCCTCAAGGCCGAGAGGAACTCATTCTGTCCTCAGAGTCACCCTGTAGGTGGGGGTCATCATTCTTGTTACCCCCCTCTTTTTATTTATTTTTTCTTTTTTTCTTTTTTCTTTTTTTGGAGAGATTTTTGCTATAGGGCGCGTGTGCTCGCCAGACAGACAGAGAGACAGAAAGCGAGAAATCACCCCCCAGGGGGGATGGTCACGCCGCAATCCCTTCTCCTCCATTCTCCTCTCGGGATCTTGGGCACGCACGCACACGCGCCCGGCGTGAGTTTTAAGCCACCGGGTCCGGGACACGAACCACGGTCGACTACATGGGAGTCCAGCGACATAGCCATTACGCTAACTGCTGGTTCCCACCCCCTCTTTTCAGGTGGTTGAAAACCAAGGCCCAGAGAGGTGAGGTCGTTGACTGTGGTGTGGCCATTTCCCCTGGGGGGTGATTTCTCACTAGCCAGGACCCCAATGTCAGCTCACTCCATCACCCCAGCCATCAGCCACTTCTAGGCTACCTGCATGAGTGAGAATGATCATTTTGTCTCTCGCTTTTTTTAAAGAATTGTTTTTATTTTTAATTTTATTTATTCATTCATTTATTTTTTTAAAGAATTATTTTATTTAACTTTATTTATTTATTTTAATTTGACAGAGAGGGACAGAGTGAGAGAGAGAGGGGAAAGTGAGAAAGCAAGCTGCCAGGTCTGGGGCTTGAACCGTGGTGAGCCGTGTGGGAGTCCAGCACCATGCCACCTGCCAGCCCCCTCGTTCATTTATTTTTAATTTGATCAGAGAAAGATGCGGGGGGTGGGGGGGGAGTGAGAAAGCAAGCCACCAGGTCCGGGGCTTTGAACCATGGTCAGCCATGTGGGAGTGTCCAGTGCCTTAACCACCACGCCACCTGCTGGTCCCAATTTTCTTTTTCTTTTTCTTTTTCTTAAGAGATTTTTTTCTATAGGGCACATGCACTTGCTGGACAGAGACACAGAGAGACAGAAAGTGAGAAGTCACCCCTCAGGGGGGATGGCCACGCTGCAATCCCTTCTCCTCTCAGGATCTTGGACACACGCACATGCACCCAGTGTGAGTTTGAAGCCCCTGGTTGGGGACTCGAACAGTGGTCTCCATGGGAGTCCAGTGACATAACCGTTACGCCATCTGCTGGTCCCTGGTGGGTTTCAAGCCTCAGTTTGCTGGGCTGTTAAATGGGGAGAATAGACAAAAGGTCAGTGAGTGGAATGAGACCGTGTAGACAGAGCTGCCAGCCCGGGGTCCTCCAGGGAGGGCTTCAGCGTGGACGGGAAGGTGGTGTTCTCCCCGGGGGTGTGGTGGGGCTGTGCAGGCCCTGGAACCGGCCCTGGAGGGAGGGCTCGGCAAAGACAGGAACGGAGCCAGCCAGGGGCCAAGGCAACAGCTGAGCCCCCCAAGGGCGCCTGCTACCCGAGCCCCGGAGGCCTCCACCCGGCCGGGCCTCCCCAGAGAAGGGGCCGGGGGAGCCGCCAAATCCTGAGGCTATAAATACCTCCACTGGCTGGCGGACAGCCCTGGCCCTGGAATGTCAGAACTGGGGAGGGTGGGGGTGGGCTGGCCTGGCCACCACTCTGTCCCCCGGGAGCGACCGCCACTGAGCCTCCCTGTGGCCTGTTTTGGATGGAGCAGAGGCCGGATCCCACCTCCCCCTAGGACCCGGAGCGCAAGCCCCAGCTCAGACCTGGAGGGGCCCAGCTACCTTCAGGCTCAGGGGACGCCCCCAAAGGTCCCAGGGAAAGATCCAGCTGGTGGGTGGAGGCAACTGCACCCCACTTTCCTTAAAGAGCCATCCTCAGGGCCAGCAGGGGATGTGGTGGTTGAGGCACTGGGGTTCGAGTCCCGGGCCTGGCGGCTTGCTTTCTCACTTTCCCTT
>NW_006197961.1:1616817-1617389 GCF_000334495.1 Tupaia belangeri chinensis | reverse complement strand
ATCCCAAGAGGAGAATGGAGAAGGGATTGCGGCGTGACCATCCCCCCTGGGGGGTGATTTCTCGCTTTCTGTCTCTATGTCTCTCTCTGCCTGTCTGGCGAGCGCACGCGCCCTACAGTGAAAATCTCTCAAAAAAAATAAATTAATTAATTAATTAAAAAATAAATCATAGTAACAGGGGACCAGTCAATGCTGTAATGGTTACGTTGCTAGACTCCCACAGAGTCGACTGAGACCCAGCGACTTAAAACTCACACCGGGTGGCGTGTGTGCGCGTGCCCAAAACTCCGAGAGCAGAATGGAGGAGAAGGGATCGCAGCGTGGCCGTGGGGGCGTGGGAGGGTATGAGGAATGATTTTTGCTTTCTGTTTCTCTGTCTCTGCATATGTCCGATAGCAAATATATCTCTTAAAAAAATAAATTTTATAAAATAAATAAATACAATTAAATATATAAATATTTTAAGAGTCATCTCCAGGGGCCGGCAGGTAGCTTGGTGGTTAAAGGCGCTGGACTCCTACAGGGCAGGCTGCGGGTCAAATCCTAGACCTCGCGACTTGCTTTTTTGCTCT
>NW_006197961.1:1610648-1616768 GCF_000334495.1 Tupaia belangeri chinensis | reverse complement strand
ATAATTATTTAAAAAAAAAAAAAAGAAAAAGCCATCTACCAGAAATCACTTGAACCCGCCCTTATGAGATGGGGTCTCAATATCTAACCGTCCCCTCTCTTCCTTGCAGTGAAAGAGTTCTTAGCCAAAGCCAAAGAAGATTTCCTTAAAAAATGGGAAAATCCCGCTCAGGTAAGCCCCCACCCCAGGGAGCTCACCTGGTCCCTTGGGAGAAGGATCCACCCCCCCCCCAATCCCGCAGAGGCAGGGTCCCACTTGGCCCCAGATCCCCCCCCATACACGGTCCTAGACGCTCCCCACCTCTCCAGCAGCCACCCCACCAGCCCAGCTCCCCACGCAGGTGCCAATTGTTCCAGGGTCCCCGGGCACCGCCCTGCACCCTCTGCAGCGGGGCCCCGCCCCCTGGCCAGCACTGGGGACCTGGGCGTGGCCCTGGGGAAGGGGCGTGGCTGACCCTCCCGACGCCCCGCCCGCAGAACACAGCGCACTTGGATCAGTTTGAAAGAATCAAGACCCTCGGCACCGGCTCCTTCGGGCGGGTCATGCTGGTGAAGCACAAGGAGACCGGGAACCACTACGCCATGAAGATCCTCGACAAACAGAAGGTGGGTGAGTCCGCACGTGCGCCCGCCCGCCCGGCATGGCCATCCGTCCCGGGGAAGCAGGCGACTGGAAGTGCCTTCTTGCTTGCTTTTTGTTGTTTTGGGTGTTTTGTTTTGTTTTGTTTTTTAGAATTATTTTGGGACCAGCAGGTGGCGTGGTGGTTAAGGCGCTGGACACTCCCACATGGCTGACCAGGGTTCAAGTCCTGAATCTGGTGGCTTGCTTTCTCACGTTCCTCTCTCTCTCACTCTCACCCTCTGTCTCTCTCTGGTCAAACTAAAAAATAAATGAATGAATGAATAAAATAAAATAAATAATTTTTTAAAAAAAGAATTATTTTATTTAACTTGGTTTATTTTCATTTGACCAGAGAGGGACAGAGCGAGTGAGCGAGAGAGAGGGAAAGTGAGAAAGCAAGCCACCAGGTCTGGGACTCGAACTGCAGTCGGCCATGTGGGAGTCCAGCACCCTTCACCACTACGCCACCTGCTGGCCCCAGGTGTCTTTTTATTGTGTAAAGAATTATTCAAAAAACAACAAATAAACAATTATTTTATTTAACTTTAGTTAGTTGAATTTGATCAGAAAGGTACAGAGCGAGCGAGCAATAGAGAAAGAAAGAAAGAAAGCCGCCAGGTCCAGGACTCGAACCGCATTCGGCTATGTGGGAGTCCAGCGCCCTTAACCACCACAACACCTGCAAGCCCCATCGGGTTTTTTTTTTTTTTTTTTTTTTTGAGAAAGTGATTTGTGCTATAGGGTATGCGCACTGGTTAGAAAGACAGAGACAGGCAGACAGAAAGCAAGAAATCACCCCCCAGGGGGATGGCCATGCCAAGATCCCTTCTCCTCCATTCTCCTCTCCGGATTTTGGGGACGCACGCACGCACATACACTCGGTGTGAGTTTCAAGCTGCCAGGTCCAGGACTCGAACCGTGGTTAACCATGTGAGAATCCAGCGCCTTCACCACTAAGTCACCGGCTGGTCCCTTTTTGATCTGTCAGAGGGTGGTGTGCTTGACAGAGAGAGACAGAGACAGAGGGAGAGGGCGAGATCTCCCTGCAGTGGGGTGGGGCCATGCCACACTCCCTGTACCTCTGTTTCTCCATTCTCTCTGGATTTGGGCCATGCAGGCACACATACCCAGCGTGTTTTTCAAGCCACCAGGTCCAGGATTTGAACCACACAGTAGGCCCTGTGGGATCAACTTCTTTAACGATGAAGCCAGGGACCAGCCCATAGGTAAAAATGACTTTCTTCTTTCTTTGTAGTTTGCTAGAGGGTGCACATGTTGGACAGGGAAAAAGTGAGAAAGCACCCTCAGGGGGATGGCCAAGCTGGACTTCCTCCTCCACTCTCCTCTAGGGGTTGGGAGCACGTGTGCACACGCGCCTGGCGTGTCTTTCAAGCCATGCAGTCCAGGACTCGAACCACACCACTGGCCAAGTGGGATCCAGCAGCCTTAACTCCCATGCCACTGGCTGGCCTAAGAGGTTTCTTTTGTCTTTTTAATTACTTATTTAATTTTATTGGTTATTATTATTTATTTTTTTCATTTCTAAAGGGCACACGGAAGCTTGCCGGAGAGACAAAGAGAAAAGAGAGGAAAAACCACCCTTTGTAGGGAGTGGTCATGCTGCAATCCCTCCTCCTCCATTTCTCCTTTCTTTCCGGGTTTTGGGCACACACACACACCTGGACCTGCTGTGTTTCTCCAACTGTCCAGTCCAGGACTCAAACCACACAGTCGGCCATGTAGGGTACAGCTGCCCCACCTACGAGGCCATGGGGCCGGCCCAGGTAAGGCAATTTCTCAACCCTCCAACCTGGAGGGCCACTCCTGCTTGTCTTTTTTTTTTTTTTTTTTTTTTTTTGGGGGTTTTTTTTTTTGGGGGGTGTGTGCCTCCCACATTGCTATAGGGTGTGTGTGCTCACCAGAAAGACAGAGAGAGACAGACAGACAGAAAGTGAGAAATCACCCCCCAGGGGGGATGGCCACGCCGCAATCCCTTCTCCATTCTCCTCTCAGGATCTTGGGCACACACGCACATGCGCCTGGCGTGAGTTTAAGCCACTGGGACCAGGACTCGAACCGCGGTCGACTACATGGAAGTCCAGTGACATAGCTATGATGCCATCTGCTCGCTCCTCCTGCTTGTCTTTTTGGTTTTCAGCTCGGCTTCTTCCAGGAAGCTCCCTCTGATCTCTTTCCCCGACTGTGCTAGGCGCCTTATCTGGGCGTTCACAGGCCCCGAGTTTCTGCCACCCCGGCTTTGACCTCTCTGGGCCATGAGGCCCGGTGACTCATGTACTCTTTGCCCTCCTTGCAGTGTCCTCAGCGCCCAGCCCAGGGCCCGTCAGGCCACATTTGACTCCTAGGATTCTGGGGAAAGGAGCCGCCCCTCCCCCAACAGCCCGCTTCCAGGCCCGCGGGGGAAGGAGCCCCTCTGACACCCCTCCTCGCCCGCCTTGTCCCCACAGGTGGTGAAACTCAAGCAGATCGAGCACACCCTGAATGAAAAGCGGATCCTACAAGCGGTCAACTTTCCGTTCCTCGTCAGACTCGAGTTCTCCTTCAAGGTGGGCTGCCCGCTGCCAGGGGTTGGGTCCCCGCCGTCCCTGCCATCTGTGGTCTCTGGGCTCCCAGGGCTGGGCTTGGGGCCTAGGAAAACCCATATGGTGTTCTGAGAACTTGCGGGGAAGAAAGCGGGCCCTGCAGGAAGGATCCTGGGCGTCCCGTAGGACCCCCTCCTTCAACTCGTGGGCCAGTTGACCAATATGATTTTTTTTTTTGGAGAGGTTTTTGCTATAGGGCACATGCACTCACCAGAAAGAGAGAGAGAGACAGAGAGATAGAAAGAGAGAAATAACCCCCCAGGGGGGCTGGCCAGGCCACAGTCCTTTTTCCTCCATTCTCCTCTTGGGATCTTGGGCACGCACGCACACGCGCCCAGGGAGAGTTTAAGTCACCAGGTCTGGGACTCGAACCGCGGTCGACTACATGGGAGTCCAGCAATGTAGCAGTTATGCCAACTGCTGGTCCCCAAGAGTCTTAAAGCCACAATCCACCACCACCCCCCGCCCCGGCTCTTTCTTTCTTTTTATTGTTTTTAAATTTGCTATAGGGTACATGCAGTTACTGAAGAGAGACAGAGAAAGCGAAAGGGGAAAAGTGAGAGAAATCGCCCCCCAGGGATGATGGCCACACCGCAATCCCTTCTCCTCCATTCTCCTCTCGGGATCTTGCATATGTACACACACACACGCCTGGTGTGTTTTCCAAGCTGCCAGGTCCAGGACTCGAACTACACAGTTGACCATGAAGGATCCAGCTGCCTTAACCTCCATGACACCAGCATGTGGATGTAAATTACTCTAGATGTAAACCTAGAGCCTTCCCACGTGATTCTGCCCTGTAGGGTCACATGTAAGCACCATCCAGCTTCCTAATCTAATTTTTTTTTTTTTTTTTGAGAGGTTTTTGCCACAGGTTGCTTGCACTTACTGGAAATACGAAGAGAGACAGAGACAGAAAGCGAGAAATCACCCCCCCGGGAGGAGGGCCACACTGCAATTCCTTCTTCTCCATTCTCCTCTCGGGATCTTGGGCACGCACGCACACGTGCCCGGCGTGAGTTTTAACCCACCTGGTCCAGGACTCGAATCACAGCCAACTATGTGGGAGGCCAGGGATGTAACCTTGACACCATCTGCTGGTCCCACTCATGATAGTTTGTTTTTGTTAAAGATTTATTTTATTTCACTTTTTTTATTTAGTTTAATTTGACCAGAGAGGGTCAGAGTGAGAGAGCAAGAGGGAAAGTGAGAAAGCAAGCCACTGGGTCCAAGACTCAAATCACAGTCGACCATGTTAGAGTCTAGCATCCTTAACCACCATGCCACCTGCCAGTCCCCTTCATGATGGTTTATTTTTGTTTTGTTTTGTTCTTTAAGAATTATTTTACTGGGACCAGCAGTTAGCCTAACGGCTATGTCTCTGAACTCCCATGTAGTCGACCGCGGTTCAAGTCTCGGACCCGGTGGTTTAAACTCACACCGGGCACGTGTGCGTGCATGCCCAAGATCCCGAGAGGAGAATGGAGGAGATGGGATTGCGGTGTGGTCATCTCCCCTGGGGGGTGATTTCTCGCTTTCTGTCTCTCTGTCTCTGTCTTTCTGGTGAACGCACACACCCTATAGCAATAAAATCTTTCAAAAAAAAAAAAGTATTATGTTATTTAATTTTATTTATTCATTTATTTATTTTAACTTGACCAGAAAGAGACAGAGAAATAGAGAGAGAGAGAGGAAAAGTGAGAAGCAAGCCACTAGGTCCGAGACTCGAACCACAGTCGGCCATGTGGGAGTTCAGCACCCTTAACCACCATGCCACCTGCCAGTCCCAATCATGATAGTTTTTTTAACATTGGGTCTCATATTTTTATTTTGGGCCTTACAGATCCCATAGCCCACCCAAATCCCAGTTCGCAGATAACAAAGCTGTGGCCTCAAAAGCCTTACTCAGACCCCCTAGACACACACGACTGCTCGGGTCCACCTCTCCAGCCACGGCACGCAGGCCAGGCCCCTCCACCTCCCCGACCCGGGCCTCACGTTTCCCTCCCGGAGTGGCAGAGCAATGGTTACCCTGCCTTCCTCGTGGGCAGAATGGAACGAGAAGGGGAGGTTCGGCTGGCTGGGCCACCTGCCTTTGAGGCCCGCTGCAGACAGGGAGCCAGGGTTGGCATCACTTTCTGTCCGAACGAGGTGAGGCCCCCGGACCGTCCGATCCGGGGAGGGGGAGCGAGGCCCTGACGTTGCCGCTGCCTCCCACAGGACAACTCCAACTTGTACATGGTGATGGAGTACGTGCCTGGCGGGGAGATGTTCTCACACCTACGGCGAATCGGGAGGTTCAGGTAAGCAAGCCCGCCCCTGCCACCTGGCGCACTGGGGGGGTCCAGAGCCCTTGGGAGGTCTGGAGCTCCTGGCGTGTCTAGAGGCGGCACCGTCCCGCCAAACCATCCGGGGTTGCAGACGGGTCCAGGGTGTTGGGACGTGGAGGTGACCCATCATCGTCCCTGTGGGGTTTTGTTTTCTCTGTGCTGAGGAAAATGCCATGTTTCAGCCACCACAAAAGGAAAAGAGCAGACCAAAGGCCAGCAGGTGGCGTGGTGGTTAAGGCACTGGACTCCCACATGGCCGACTCAGGTTCAAATCCCAGACTTGATGGCTTAAAAAATCATACCAGGCATGGGACCAGCACATGATGTAATGGCTATGTCGCTGGACTCCCATGTAGTCGACCACAGTTCGCGTGCCGGACCCGGTGGCTTAAACTCACGCCGGGCGCGTGTGCGTGCGTGCCCAAGATCCCGAGAGGAGAATGAAGGAGAAGGGATTGTGGCATGGCTATCCCCTCTGGGGGGTGATTTCTCAATTTCTGTCTCTCTGTCTGTCTCTCTCTGTCTTTCTGGCAAGTGCACGTGCCCTGTAGGGGAAAAAAAAAAAAAAA
>NW_006197961.1:1608014-1608949 GCF_000334495.1 Tupaia belangeri chinensis | reverse complement strand
TCCAGAGCCCTTGGGAGGTCTGGAGCTCCGGGCGTGTCTAGAGGCGGCACCGTCCCGCCAAACCATCCGGGGTTGCAGACGGGTCCAGGGTGTTGGGACGTGGAGGTGACCCATCATCGTCCCTGTGGGGTTTTGTTTTCTCTGTGCTGAGGAAAATGCCATGTTTCAGCCACCACAAAAGGAAAAGAGCAGACCAAAGGCCAGCAGGTGGCGTGGTGGTTAAGGCACTGGACTCCCACATGGCCGACTCAGGTTCAAATCCCAGACTTGATGGCTTAAAAAATCATACCAGGCATGGGACCAGCACATGATGTAATGGCTATGTCGCTGGACTCCCATGTAGTCGACCACAGTTCGCGTGCCGGACCCGGTGGCTTAAACTCACGCCGGGCGCGTGTGCGTGCGTGCCCAAGATCCCGAGAGGAGAATGAAGGAGAAGGGATTGTGGCATGGCTATCCCCTCTGGGGGGTGATTTCTCAATTTCTGTCTCTCTGTCTGTCTCTCTCTGTCTTTCTGGCAAGTGCACGTGCCCTGTAGGGGAAAAAAAAAAAAAAAAGAATCATACCAGCTCGGGACCAGCAGGTGGCGTAGTCGTTGAGGCGCTGGACACTCCCACATGGGCAACCATGGTTCAAGTCCTGGACTTGGTGGCTTGCTTTCTCTCTCTCTCTCTCTCTCTCTCTCTCTCTGGTCAAATTAAAATGAATGAATGAATGAATAAGTAAAATTAAATAAATAATTTTTTAAAAAAATTATATGAGGCACATGTGCGTGCATGCCCAAAATCCCAGTAGGAGAATGGAGAAGGGATTGCAGTGTGGCCATTCCCGCTGGGAGGTGATTTCTCACTTTCCCTCTCTGTTGCTCTCCTATGAGTGCCTGTGCCCTACGGCAAAAACCTAAATAATAATAATAATAATAATAATAAGAATCA
>NW_006197961.1:1603149-1607494 GCF_000334495.1 Tupaia belangeri chinensis | reverse complement strand
GGGATTGCGGCGTGACCATCTCCCCTGGGGGGTGACTTCTCGCTTTCTGTCTGTCTCTCTCTGTCTGGTGAGCGTACGTGCCCTATAGCAAAAACCTCTCCAAAAAAAAAAAAAAGTAATTATTTATTTCATTCCATTGGTTATTATTATTTTTTAAATAATTGTTTATTTACTTTTATTTATTTATTCATTTTTTTCCTTATGAATTTATTTTTTATTTATTTTTTCTCTTTAAATTTATTTATTTATTACATTAATTCACTATACATCATTACAGCATACAAATGAATTTTTCCATCCAAAATACACTGTGTATTGGCTCAATCAAGCACATCAACATACAGGTTTTCAGCAAATAATTTTCCAATTCTTATGTCTTGTATACTTTGTTTTTTGTTTTGCCATCCTTGATTCATTTATTTTAATTTGATCAGAGAGAAACAGAGAAAGAGAGAGAGAGAAAGTGAGAAAGCAAGCCACCAGGTCTGGGACTTGAACCATGGTAAGCCATGTGGGAGTGTCCAGCACCTTAACCACCATGCCACCTGCTGGTCCCTGTTATTATGATTTTTCAGTTTGACCAGAGAGAGAGAAAGGAAGAGTGGGGAAAGCAGCCTGCCAGCTCCAGGGCTCGAACTGCGGTCAGCCATGTGGGAATCCAGTGCCTTCAACCACCACGCCACCTGTCAGACCCTTCCGTAGACTTTTTGAAGACCCTTCATATATATGTATGTATATCCTGAAGGTAAACTGATGCGATTGTTGTCATGTAAGGTCCGGTGGGGAGTTTGGTACTGAGAGCATCACAGAATTTCAGATTTTAGAGCCGTTTCGGATTTTGGATTTACAGAGTAGGAATACTCAACCTATATTTCTTTGCTTTGTTTTGTTTGTTTTAAACTTGCTCAGACAGTACCTGCTCTCACTAGCAAGAGACAGAGGGAGAGAGACAAAACATCCCTCCTTGTGGGGTGTGGTCAGACTACAATCCCTTCTCTTCCATTTCTCCTTCCTGTCAGGATTTGAGACGCACACACACACACACCTACAGGTCATCAAGGCAAAGATTTTTTTCCTCCGCCTAAAGAATTATTTATTTATTTTATTTTATTTGTTTTTTTTTTATTTTTTATTTTTTTTTAATTTAACCTGAAAGAGAGACAGAAAAGGAAAATGGCAAAGCAGACTTCCAGATCTGAGACTTGAACCGTGGTCGGCCACGTGGGAGTCCAGCACCCTAACCGCCACAACCCTTGCTGGCCCCCAGCGCCAAGATTTGAACTACAATTGGCCATGGAGGGATCTGGTTCTCTTAACCGCTAAAGCCAGGGAGCGGGTCCTGCATTTTACTTTACAGATAGATACATTTTACATAAAACAAAATGCAGAGATTTTCAATGTTCTATTTCAGGAATTCCGATACTGTGTATACCTACGTAACCTCTAAAATAACATACAGACATTTCTATTGTCCCCAGAAGATTCCCTCAAATCATCCTGTTGTTAAATAATAATAATAATAATTTATTCAACTTTATTTATTTTAATTTGACCAGAGAGAGAATGAGAGAGAGAGAGAGAGAAAATGAGAAAGCAAGTCGCCAGGTCCGGGACTTGAACCGTGGTCAGCGATGTGGGAGTCCAGCACCCTTAACCTCCACACCACCTGCTGGCCGCCAAATCGCCCGTTTTTTAATACTTAATTTCTTCCGTGAGAGAGAGAGACAGCGACAGCCATCCCCCAATAGGGTTTCCACACTACAATCCATCCTCATTCTCACCCGGCCCGATGGCAGGCTTGCACACACGTGTGCATCTCGCGTGTTCAAGGAGGTCCCGGGCTGCGAACCCAGGACCTTTCCCATGGGAGTCCAGTTGTATTACTGCCCTGACACCACTCAGCACCTCAGATCCCTTTCTGACAAACCATGCCTCGCGAAAGGCGGTCATCCTTTCTGGCTTCAGACTTGGCGATTTATCCGTGTGTGTTCGGACTCAGTGTAAACAGAACCATATAGCTCGTTCTCTTTTGTGTCTTTTTTTTTTTTAAGAGAGATTTTTGCTATAGGGCACATGCATTTCCCCGAGAGACAGAGAGACAGAAAGCGAGAAATCACCCCCCCAGGGGGGATGGTCACGCCACAATCCCTTCTCCTCCATTCTCCTCTCGGGATCTTGGGCACGCACGCACACGCGCCCGGCCTGAGTTTAAGCCACTGGGTCCGGGACGCGAACTGCGGTCGACTACATGGGAGTCCAGCGACATAGCCATGACGCTAACTGCTGGTCCCTGCGGCTCCACTTTTCTGATGACAGACATTTGAGCTGGTTCCAGGTTCAGGCAATCTGTACAAAACGCTGCTTCTCCTTCCTTGTTTCTGTTTTTGTTTTTGCCATGGGGTGCCTGCCTTCACAGGAGAGAGAGACCGAGATAAGGGGCAGGAAAATGGCAAATCACCCTCAGGGCAGACGGCCACACTGCGATCCCTTCTCCAGTCTCCTCTTGGGAGGCAGGCGTGCTAAGCATGCTTTTCAAGCTACCAGGTCCAGGAATCGAACCACATAATCTGCTACGTGAGATCCAGCTGCCTTAACCTCCATGCCACCTGCTGGCCCTCTCTCTTTTTTTTAAATTTATTTGCTTGTGCATGGAAGAGAGAGACAGGGCCACAGGTATCCGTAACAAGGTCTTCACGCTGCCATCCAGCAGCAGCCTCAGGCAGCCCGGAATACAGGCACACACAGGGAGGCCTCGGGTCGCAAACCCAGGACCTTCCAATGTGGTTCACTGTATTATGGTTGTACTGCCATCTGGCCCTGCTTCTGCCTTGTTTTATTATTTTTTTTTAGAGAGATTTTTGCTATAGGGCATGTGCATTTTCCAGAGATAGAGACAGAAAGGGAGAAATCTCCCTCCATTGGAGAGGCCACACCACAATCCCTTCTCCTCCATTGTCCTCTCGGGATCTTGGGCACACACGCACATGCACGCAGTGTGAGGTATTTTTATTTATAAAGCTTTATTTAATTTTATTTATTCATTCATTTCTTTTAATTTGACCAGAGAGAGAGAGGGAAAGTGAGAAAGAAAGCCACCAGGTCCAGGACTTGAACTGTGGTCCACCATGTGTGAGTGTCCAGCATCTTAACCACCGCACCACCTGCTGGTCCTGCCTAGTGTGAGTTTTTTTGCAGACGTTTTTGCTATAGGGCGCATGTGCTCACCAGAAAGACAGAGACAGACAGAAAGTGAGAAATCAACCCCCATGGGGGATGGCCACACCGCAATCCCTTCTCCTCCATTCTCCTCTTGGGATCTTGGGCACGCACGCACACGCGCCCGGTGTGAGTTTAAGCCACTCGGTCCGGGACTGACCCCCTGGGAGTCCAGTGACACAGCCATTACACCAACTGCTGGTCCCCCACCCAGTGTGAGTTTTAAGCCACCGGGTCAGGGACTCGAACTGCAGTCGACTTCGTGGGAGTCCGGCAACGTAGCCATTACGCCACATGCTGGTCCCCTTACTTTATTTTTTTATTGTACCTTTTCCAGAGAGACAGAGGTGGGACGGGGGGAACACACACTGCCCTGGAGTGTGGTCACACGAGAATCCCTTCTCCTCCGTCACCCCGTCCTGTCAGCATCCTGGGCACACACGTGCACACACAGGGCGTGTTCCTCGGCCCTCCCAGTCCAGGACTCGAACCGTGCGGTCGGCCACGTGAGACCTGGATTCCTTGGTCACCAGGCCATGGGGCCGGCCCACTCCTGCAGCTCTGCCTGCTGGGCTGGGGGCGTCTCCCTCTGGGGGGAGCTCGGCAGGCACACCTGTTGGGCCGTTTGGGCACGTGGCCCCTGGTGCTCACCCCCCGTCCCCTGTCCCCACCAGCGAACCCCACGCCCGTTTCTACGCGGCCCAGATTGTCCTGACCTTCGAGTACCTTCACTCACTCGATCTCATCTACCGGGACCTGAAGCCAGAGAACCTCCTCATCGACCAGCAGGGATACATCCAGGTGCCCGCCGGGCCGGGTGAGGGCGGCCCCAGGGCGGCCCCCGCGGGACCCCCCGCTCCCCGCCAACCTCCCATCCTCATGCTCGCAGGTGACGGACTTCGGTTTTGCCAAGCGCGTCAAGGGCCGTACCTGGACCTTGTGTGGAACCCCCGAATACCTGGCCCCCGAGATCATCCTGAGCAAAGTATGAGCTCCCCGCCTGAAGGCCCCGTTCTCCCTCGTCCCCCCTAGTCCCCTGCCCTTGTCCCCTGCTCAGCCCTCCCTCCCCACCCTTCCCTGAAGGCCCCCCCTGTCCCCCCTCGTCCCCCCTAGTCCCCTGCCCTCCTCC
>NW_006197961.1:1596494-1603098 GCF_000334495.1 Tupaia belangeri chinensis | reverse complement strand
TATGAGATGGCGGCCGGCTACCCCCCCTTCTTCGCCGACCAGCCCATCCAGATCTACGAGAAGATCGTCTCTGGGAAGGTGAGGCCCCGGCAGGATGTGGGGGTGGGCCCTGGCAGGGACCCCTGGCTGTTGCTGGAATAATCTAGAAGCATGGGCAGTCAGGCTAGGTGGTGAGGGCGGATGCAGCACCCACAGGGAGTCCTGCACTTGAGTACCCTCGCCCCCCTGGCCCTCGACCCAGGGTGCTGACATCCTGAGGGCGCCCAGAACCCCGAGGCTCAGTGGGGCTTGGCCTCAGACCACGTGCTGTCCTGACAGGGGGCTTCTCCTCCCACCTCAAGCTGCCCCCATTTTTTTTTTTTTTTTGAGAGGTTTTTGCTTTAGGGCACGTGCACTCACCAGAGAGACAGAGACAGAGAGACAGAAAGCGAGAAATCACCCCCCAGGGGGGATGGCCACACCGCAATCCCTTCTCCTCCATTCTCCTCTCGGGATCTTGGGCACACACGCACACGCGCCCGGCATGAGTTTAAGCCACCGGGTCCGGGACTCAAACTATGGTCAACTACCTGGGAGTCCAGCGACATAGCCATTACACTAACTGCTGGTCCCTTGTTAACCCCTCTTACACCCTTTTTAACTTTTTAAAAAAATTTTTCCTATACCGCACATAGGCTCACCAGGAAGAGTCAGAGACAGAGCGGAAAGGAGAAGTCATCCCCCCCAGGGGGGTTAGCCAAGCTGTAATCCCTTCTCCTCCATTTTCCTCTCGGGATTTTGGGCAGGCACGTGCACCCGGCGTGTTCTTCAATCCGTCAGGCCCAGGACTCGAACTGCAGAGTCGGCCATGTGGGCTCCAGTCTCTTAACCAGCACGCCACGGCCCAGCCCTCACCGTCCCCTTTAGTGCGCGTTCTCATGGGTTTCAAGGCAAGAGAGCAAACGTACCCGGGTCCAGGTGCCACCCCGGCCTCGCCAGGGAGTCCTGCCGCCCAGGACCTGTGACACAGCCGCCTCCTCCCAGCCGCACACGTCACCCACCTGGCGTGTTCGGGTTAGGGGTGACAGAACGGTGGAGCTCGCATCAACATGGTACATTACGACCTTGTCATCGGCCGAGCGGGGCTCGCCCCCTGGTTACACTCAGAGCGGCCCCGCCCTGGGAGAGCCAGGAAACCAAGGCCCCAGGCGAGCTTGGGGATCCCACCCACCACTCCGAAAGGACCTGAGCGCCCATCCACAGGGCCCCGGGTGCTGGCTGGTTCACAAGGCGCTGTTGGTGCGAGCACCGTGGAGCTCAGCCTCCGGTGGGCCGCCCTGGCTCTAGCTCCCGTGGCTGCTACCTGCGGGCTCAGGGACTTCGCGCAGGTCAGGTCTTGCGTCTGCGCCTCATCGTACCCACCTGAGGATCGGGGATCCAGCCCCCAGCCTGTTGAGGTTGGAAGAACATGTAACCTGCAAAATGGGGTCCTCTGGGGCGCCCACAGAGTCAGCATTTCTGAAGGGGGAAGACGAGGCGCCTGCCTTCCAGCCGAATAGAAAGTGCCAAGTATGGGGAGAGAAAGAGGGAGAGACAGAGAGAGGGAGAGACAGAGAGACAGAAAGAAAGAGAAGAACAAAGATAAAGAGACGCAGAAAGAAGGAAGAAAAAGAGAAAGAGAAAAGGAAAGAGAAAGAAAAAGAGAAAAAAAAAAGAATGAAAAAGAAAAGAGTGGGAGCCGGCAGGGTGCACAGTGGGTGCAGGTGGCATAGTGGTTGAGGCGCTAGACTCCCACATGGCGGACCATAGTTCAAGTCCCAGGACCCAGTGGCTTAAAACTCATCCTGGGCCCATGCACGTGTGTGCCCAAAATCCCAAGAAGGGAATGGAGGAGAAGGGACTGCAGCCAGGCCACCTCCTGGAGAGACATTTTCTGTCTCTCTCTCGCTCTCTGGTGAGTACATGGGCCCAATAGCAAAAATCTCTCTCCTCCCCAAAAAAAGAAAGAAAGAAAGAGCAAGGCATAGGAGATTCCAAATGGAGAGCAGCAAAGAGGAACATAAGCCCCTTCTTTGTAGCAGTTCACAGTTCCCACGCATCCTCGGCTGTTTTATCTCCCTCGCACAATCCTGGACGATCTGCCCCATGCCAGAGAGGTATGCGCAGGCCCAGAGAGGGTGAGGGCTGTGGCCAAGGTCACACAGCATGCAGGAGACAGAGCAGGGACTAGAAATTGGTTCTCGTGACTGCAAATCCCATCACTGCTTGCATTCAAGGCCGTGGGTTTGGAGCATTTGGGGAAACTTTCCATCAAGAGTTGAACTGGGCCTTAAAGAGTAGAAGCGTCTTCCATCTGCTAAGAGGAGGAGGAGTTCCTCTCTTCATAGCTACGGGTATTTCGAAAGCCCCCAAGCCCCTGGGACCAGCAGATGGCATAATGGCTATGTTGCTAGATTCCCATGTAGTCAACTGTGGTTCGAGTCCCGGACCCGGTGGCTTAAACTCACACCGGGCACGTGTGCGTGCGTGCCCAAGATCCCGAGAGGAGAATGGAGGAGAAGGGATTGCGGCATGGCCATCCCCCCTGGGGGGTGATTTCTCGCTTTCTGTCTCTCTGTCTCTCTAACAAGTGCAAACACCCTATAGCAAAAATCTCTCTCAAAAAAAAAAAAAAAGTAAAAGAAAAAGAAATGCAAGTTGTAGCCCAGCAGGTGACTTGGTGGTTAACGCACTGGATCCCACATGGCCAACAATGCAGTTCGAGTCCCCAATCCTTCCAGCTCGAAAAACACTGAGTATGTGCGTGTGTACCCAAAATCTCAAGAGGAAAAGGGCGGAGAAGGGACTGTGGTGTGGCCATCCCCCTGGGGCCAGGAGGGCGCGCTTTCTCACTTTTCTTTCTCTGTCTCTCTCTAACAAGCACATGCACCTAATAACAAAAACAAACAAACAACAAAACAAAACAAAACAAAAAAACACCAAAAAAAACCTAAAAGAAATGTAGGTTTTCAGACCCAAGCAGCTCTCCTGAATCAGAACCCTGGGGTGGGCCCCATGAGCTGGGTTTTCGTGGGTCTGTTTCTTTTGATTAAGTTTGTTGATTTCTTCCATAAGAAAGAGAGGACAGGGATCCCAAGGGTCTGGATCCTGCAGTTGGCCCCCAGTCCCAGCTGCCATAGGTCAACACTCCATGTGCTCAGGGAGGTCCCGGGACACAAACCCAGAACCTTCCCCACATGGGTCCGTCCAGTTGTGTTTCACTGTGCCACCTATTTACTTATTTACTTATTTATTTATTTTAATTTGACCAGAGAGACAGAGGGAGAGAGAAAGTAAGCTACCGGACCCAGGACTCGAACCGCAGTCGGCCATATGGGAGTTCAGAGCCCTTAACTACTACACCACCTGCCAGCCCTCACTGTCACTGATTTAGACGGGTTCTCACTATGTCACACTCCTCCTGCCTCAGCTTCCCAAGTGTGTGTGTCAATACACCAGACTCTTCCTTTTTTTTTTTTTCTTGAGAGGTTTTTGCTATAGGGCGTGTGCGCGCACCAGAAAGACAAAGAGAGAGAGAGAGAGACAAAAAGTGAGAAATCACCCCCCGGGGGGATGGCCACGCCGCAATCCCTCCTCCTCCATTCTCCTCTCGGGATCTTCGGCATGCACACACACGCACCCAGTGTGAGTTTAAGCCACCGGGTCCAGGATTCGAACCGTGGTTGACTATATGGGAGTTCAGTGACATAGCCATTACGCTAACTGCTGGTCCCATCATTTTTTTTTTTTAAAGAGAGAGGTTTTTGTTATAGGGTGCATGCACTTGCCAAGAGACAGAGACAGAAAGTGAGAAACACTCCCTAGGGTGGTGGGCACTCCACAGTCCTTTCTCATCCAGTCTTCTTTCAGGATTTTAGGCACACACACACACTTGCCCGGAATGAGTTTGAAGCTGCCAAGTCCAGAACTCGAACTGCAGAGGGCGCCCAGGGACCTAACCATTAAGCCATCTGCTGGTCCTCCCTGGCTGTCTTAATGAGCTTCTAGTTAGGGGCACTGTTGGGGGGGATGATCACTCCATAGGACTGTAGCATGGAGAATGCAGTGTTCTGGGCTCCCACTCTCCAGACCAGCTCCCCATCCCATGTGTACACCCCCTTCTCCAGGTGCGGTTCCCATCCCACTTCAGCTCCGACCTGAAGGACCTGCTACGGAACCTTCTACAAGTGGATCTCACCAAGCGCTTTGGGAACCTCAAGAACGGGGTCAATGACATCAAGAACCACAAGTGGTTTGCCACGACCGACTGGATTGCCATCTACCAGCGGAAGGTGGGCCTCCCCTCTTCAGGCATGCCCAGGGGTTTTGGGGAGGTGGTGTCCAAGGGTCAGGGAGGGCTGCCCATGGAAAGATGGGCAAGGAAGAGGAACTTGAAAATAGGCCATAGGCTTGGGGATAAACTGAAGTAGGTATTTAAGAGCAAATGAAGGCCTAGAAATGGGATGCTGGGGTCTTTTGGCCACTCTGTGGTCTTGGGCAGGAGATGCCTCTCTGTGAGATGTAATCTCCCTTTAGGGGAGTTGGCTGTAATGAGTCCCACCTCAGTTGTTGAGGCATCCATATCTTACTGCTAAGCATAGGCCTGAGCCACAGTAACTATCTCACAAATGTTAGGCCATTTACGTTTATTGTTATGATGATGATGATGATGATGATGATGATGATGATGATGATGATGATGTCTGCTGAGGTCTGGGTGGTTCTTGATTCCTCTCCAGGTGGAAGCTCCCTTCATACCAAAGTTTAAAGGCCCTGGGGACACAAGTAACTTTGATGACTATGAGGAGGAAGAGATCCGGGTCTCCATCAATGAGAAGTGTGGCAAGGAGTTTTCTGAGTTTTAGGGGTGTGCCTGTGCCCGCACGGGTTTTCTTTTCTTTTTTTTTTTTCTTCCTTTTTTTTTTTTTTTTTGAGGGGGTGGGGTGGGAGGGTTGGATTGAACAGCCAGAGGGCTCCAGAGTTCCTTGCATCTAATCTCACCCCCACCCCTACCCTCCAGGGTAGGGGGAGCAGGAAGCCCAGATATTTGGAGGGACAGAAACACCAGCTGCTCCCTCTCACCCCCCTTGGCCCTCTTGCCCCCTCCCCTACCATTTTTCCCTTCCTCCTCCCCAACAGCCCCCCAGCTCAGCCCACTTCTGCCTGTTTTAAAGGAGTTTCTCAGCTCCAGTCAGACCAGGTCTTGCTGGTGTATACAGGGACAGAGTGTGGAAAGAGGGGCCCTAATTGAGCTGCAGCCCCCACCCCCCACTCCCGCCAAACCACAGGCTAAGGGGAAATGGACAAGAAGCCAGCCTTCTTAAAGCAGTCCTGCCTGGGGAAGGACAGATTTTTAGTGACATATTCAGTGGCCTGCTTGCTAGAACTTTCAAAAAAAAAAAAAATGTAAAATCTTCTTTAAGTTCCATCAGTGCCTCCTCTGCCTCCTTCCTTCACCCACGCCCCTCTGTGTCCCACCATTCCCAAATTCATTTTAACAAGGCTGGGAAGCAGAATGACTTCCTAAAGGAAGGAGCTGGAGTTCGAACCTCCACCCTGAGCTGCTAATCTCCCCCCTACCCCCTTTTGGGGGCTGTCCTCGGTGGATCCTGCTAGGGTCTCAATTCCCTTTAGGAAGCCCCAACCCTCTTCTCCCCCTGTCCCGTCTTCACCCTTGGGCTTTGGGAGCCAGACCAAGCAGCTGCCCCTCTCCCTGCCAAAGCGGAGTCATCCCCCCAAAAAAAGACAGAGGGGGAGCCCCAAGCCCAGGGTCTCTCCTCCCAGCAGCAACCCATCAACCCCCCCCCCAAACTCCTGACGTTTTATTCTCAGCTAGATTTTAATGCCCAGCGGCCTCTCAGCTCAGTTTGGAAGGTAGTCCTCCAAAAAATGGACAAAGACGAGACAGTGTACCCCCACCTCGCCCCCACGGCCCAGGGTTCAAGGCCACAGTTGCTGGGGATGTGGGGGGGGCCCAAGTGTCTTATTCACCCAGCAGCTTCCGCCCACCCCTCAAAGTCCCTCTAGCTAGCTGTCAGCTGTCAATCACCCCTTTCCCTCCCTTCCCCATTTGTCTCTCTCAATAAAGAAGTGGGGAGCCACCCCATTCGTCCCCAATACTTGTCCCTCTCACAACTCCTCCCCATCCCAGGAGGAACTCTCAGGCCTGGGGTGGGGCCGCGGGTGGGCGCGGGGGCGATGCAACCTGTGTGCTACAGAAGGACGCGACTTCCTCTTGAACAGTGTGCAGTTGTAAACATATTTGAAAACTATTACCAATAAAGTTTTGTTTAAAAAAAAAAAGTGTCGCTGGTGTTCCCGACTTCGGTCACTCGCCCGTACGCCCCCACCCACCCCTGCCGCCCACGGGTTTGGGAAAGGGACTCTCGGAACCCAGCGTCCAGGCCGATCCAGCGCTGGCCTGGAGTCCTGGTAAAACGGGGTGTCGCTGGAATTCCACCACTCCGCCCCCCCGCCCCGCAGCACAGAGGGACGCCAAACTGCCCTCTGACCCCTCCAGATTCGGGGTGCCCAAAGCTGCCGCGCGCCCCCTCGGCGTCCAGCCCGGGACCGACGGGGCGCCGTC
>NW_006197961.1:1590251-1591853 GCF_000334495.1 Tupaia belangeri chinensis | reverse complement strand
GTGGCGGGGGCGGGGGTCCCGGGAGGAACTGGGCGGCAGTGGCCGAGGCTTTACGCGCGTGCCCTGCGGGTTTGGCGCGTGGTGACCTTGGGCAAGTGACTTAATCTTTCCCAGCCTCAGTTTCCTCCGCTGTAAAACGCACCTTAATAACAGTAGCGACCCCTTGGGGTTGTTGAGCGAGTTTAGTGAGATTTGGCTGCGGAGGGCGGGTATGGACACAGGGCCTGGCACGAAGCGAATGCGTAAAAGTTAGTCCCGTATTGTTATGAAAGGTGGCCTTGGGCACACAGCTCGGTCCGCGAGCCTAAGGTCTGGGGCCAGAATTAGAACCATGTCTCTCCCTGACCCCAGAGAGGGGAAGAGCCGGTGCTTGAGAAAGAAGAGGAAGAAGATGATGAGGAAGATGAAGATGATGAAGACGACGTGTCAGAGGGCTCCGAAGTGCCCGAGAGTGACCGTGCAGGTGCCCTGCACCACCAGCTTAATGGCGAGCGGGGCCCTCAGAGTGCCAAGGACAGGGTCAAGGAGTGGACGCCGTGTGGACCTCACCAGGCTCAGGATGAGGGGCGGGGACCAGCTCCGGGCAGCGGCACCCGCCAGATGTTCTCCCTGCCAGCCATGAATAAGGAAGGGGGATCAGGTAAGGACCTCTCTGGGTACCTGGTCAGTGCCATGTGGGGTGTCCCAGCCCCACCGCAAAGCCACTGGTACTTGCTTCTTCTTTCTCAGCCTCTGTGGCCACTGGGCCAGATTCCCCATCTCCCGTGCCTTTGCCTCCAGGAAAACCAGCCCTCCCCGGGGCCGACGGGATCCCCTTTGGCTGTCCGTAAGTTGGGGTGTTTGAGATGCTGGGAAGCTGCACAGGTGTGTGGGGGACACATGCCCCCCCAGAGGGGCATGCGCGTTCACTGGCGCCCTCTGCTTGGATGTAGTCCTGGGCGCAAGGAGAAGCCGGCGGACCCCGTGGAGTGGACGGTCATGGACGTGGTGGAGTACTTCACCGAGGCGGGCTTCCCGGAGCAGGCCACAGCTTTTCAAGAACAGGTGAGAGCCTCACGGTGGAGAGCCCAGCACGCATGCGCGCGGAGCCCTGCATGCCCAACTCGCCAGCTCTAACCCTGCCGTCTGTCTGTCCCACCCCGCCCAGGAGATCGACGGCAAGTCTTTGTTGCTCATGCAGCGCACGGATGTGCTGACCGGCCTGTCCATCCGCCTTGGTCCCGCCCTAAAAATCTACGAGCACCACATCAAGGTGCTTCAACAAGGCCACTTTGAGGATGACGACCCCGATGGCTTTCTAGGCTGAGCCTCCAGCCTGGCCCCTTGCCCCAGCCCATTCCAACCTCCTCGCTCACCCAAGACCCGCCTCCCCAGAGTCCAGGAGCTGGACGGGGACACCTTGAACCCTCCTAATGGATTTCTGGGAGGGGACAACTCTTCCCTCCTCCTTTCTTTCCCTTGTCTCTTTCCCGTGTACCTGTCCCCCAGCACACCCCGAACTCCACAGCGAGTGGACCATGGGGTGGGACACGGTCTGCTCCTTTCACCCCCAGGAGGGCCAACCCTCCCTCCTCCCCCCCACCCAGGACATTTTTTGGAAAA
>NW_006197961.1:1589856-1590221 GCF_000334495.1 Tupaia belangeri chinensis | reverse complement strand
AAAGTGGGAGGGGGGGGGGGGGGCTTCCCATCTCCCCAGGCCCTCCTCGGTTCAGCCAGGTATTTCCTATATACATGTCTGTTTCGTTCTGCCTGTTCTTCTCGGTGGGCGGTCTTTCCCTCTTCCCCCCCCACCGTCCCTGCCTTTCCTGGTCTGCGCCCTGGCCCTTTCAGCCAATGGGGAGCAGCTGGGGAGGGTGTGGGGGGGGTCCTTAGGTCTTCCTTCTCTTTCCCCCCTTTTCCTTTCTGTTGGTCGTCTCTCCGGCTGGCTGTATTGCTTTTTAATATTGCACCGAAGGTTTTTTTAAATAAAATTTTAAAAAAAGGAAAAGGCGGAAAAAAAAAAAAAAAAAAAAAAGTGGCGGG
>NW_006197961.1:1578416-1589748 GCF_000334495.1 Tupaia belangeri chinensis | reverse complement strand
TACTAACATTTTCTGGGTTGTCCTCTCCGCAGCCCCATGGGGCGGAAGAGCTCATAAAAACCCACTTTACAGAGGAGGCCACTGGCTTAGTACAGCCAAAATGCTTGCTCTTAACACCTTGCGGAGGTCTTCACTGAGTCTTTAAATATAATGAGTGTATTTGGCTTTGTAAATCTAGGCCTATCAGCTTTTGCGTGCTACGAAAAATCTAGGCTGCAAATATGGGCGTCCGGTCTCTTCTGGGTCCTGGGGTTCATAAAAACAGCAGAAAGAATATGGGGTTAGTGAGATCACGAGACAGGACGAATATCCGAGTGATTTATTTTTATTAATATTGACACTACATCACACAGTCCCTACTAAGTTCAACAAGATTACGGTTTTTCAAAAGTTACGGTTTTGGGGAGTTAGAGACGCAGGGACAGGGCCTGGGCATCCTCCCTGCAAGCACCTGAGGCCCGGTGTTTGGACACGCGTTAGAGACCCGCGCGCACACACCCCACGGGGGGATGGCTGGATCGTGGCTGCATCCCCAGGGCCGACCTAGGTCGCCTCCCTCAGTTGTCTCTCCCCCACCCCCGCGTGTTCCTGGAGCGCGCGTGTGCGCAGCGCGGGCCGGATTGGCGCGCCCCCTCGCGCGTGTTGAAATTCAAACGAGGCGAACTTCCCCCCGACGCGGTTTGGCACGGGCGGAGAGGTCGAGACAGGGGCGAGTTGGAGGGCGTCGGCGCTCCGGGCCAAGCTAGTCCAAGACTTGTTGAGGCTGCCGCCGGGGCGGGGTCGAACTCACCGCCAACGGGAGCCACGGAGGCTTTAAAGGGCTCGGGTCCCGCCCCTCGGCCTCTGGATGGCTACCGAGCAGTGGTTCCTGGAGCCGCTTCCTCTGGGCGCGGGAGACACGCCGCCGCCCCCGGACGACTTGGAACCCGAGAGGGAGCCCTCCGGAGACCCCTCCTGGTTGACGTCGCCTGGCAGGCCTAGGGACCCTCCAGAGCTGGAGCCCGAGGGTGCCCAGGGGCAGCTGCAGGAGGTCCCCACCTCCACGCCTTCCCCTGAGCCTCTGGGCCCTGGGCCCGGGCCACCCCTTCCTCGACTTCCCTTGGACACCATATTCAGCCCCATCACCGAGCAGCTCAGCTACCTGCTCAAGAAGGCGGATGATTTCCAAAGCTACTTGCTCTACAGGTGACGCGGGACGGGGTCCTAGGTCCCTGTGCGATAGGAGAGTTAGAGGGTCGCAAGTTCGAAACCACTGGGAGCCAGAGAGAAATAGTAAATGCAGATAGTAGTTGATTAAAATCCCAATTTGAGGACCAGCAGTTGGCGTAATGGGTATCATTGGGCTCCCATGCAGTCGACCACGGTTCGAGTCCCGGACCCGGTGGCTTAAACTCACTCCAGTGTTGCCGAAGCGCTAGGACTTTTCTTCCCAGCTGTTTTTTGTGTGTTTGTTTTAAAGAAGTATTTATTTATTTATTTACGAGTTCCCCAGAGGAATACACAGAGGGAAAGTGCGAAAACAAGCCACCATGTCCAGGACTCGAACCATGATTGGCCATGTGGGAAGTCCAGGGCCTCAGTCACGTTGCCACCTGCTGGTCCCACCTCCCAGTTGTTAAATGATGAACCTGGTGCTGGCTCAGCAAACCCACCTGAGCCAGATTTGGCCCGCAGGTTATCGGTGTGAGATCCCAAAGGGTAATGAGATTCCTGGTTAGGGGAATAAGGGACAGATCTGATACTCAAATTTCAATGCCGGTTAGAATGTCTTGGGAGGCCAGTTTAAACCTTTGATTTCTGAGTTTCACCCTGCAAGGTGTTTTAAGTCAAAAGTGAGCGGCGGGGGCGGGGCAGCAGGTGACGTGGTGGTGAAGGGGATGGATTCCCACATGGTCAACCGCAGTTCAAGTCCTGGACCCGGCAGTTTGAAAATCACATGGGGCCCATATGTATGTGTGCCCCTAAATCTGAGGACGAGAATGGAAGAGAAAGGACTGTGGCATGGCCATCCCCCCTAGGGGGTGATTTCTCACTTTCCCTCTCATTGTCTCTCATGCAGAGAGCGCATGAGCGTGCACTATGG
The DNA here is from genome assembly GCF_000334495.1 of Tupaia belangeri chinensis. Taxonomy (NCBI): domain Eukaryota; kingdom Metazoa; phylum Chordata; class Mammalia; order Scandentia; family Tupaiidae; genus Tupaia; species Tupaia belangeri. The sequence continues at coordinate 1,587,665 of NW_006197961.1, read as the reverse complement.
TAAAAACCTTAAAAAAATAAATACAAGCTAGCAGGTGTTGGGCATTTTCACAAGTGCCCCAGATGCTTTTGATGTTGGTGGGCCTGAGAGATGCTCCGAAGAAAAGCCTAGAGGGACCAGCAGATGGTTGCATCACTGGACTCCCACATAGTCAACCGCGGTTCGAGTCCCGGACCCAGCAGCTTAAACTCACACCGGGCGCGTGTGCGTGCGTGCCTAAGATCCTGAGAGGAGAATGGAGGAGAAGGGATTGCGGCGTGGCCCTCCCCCCCTGGGTGGTGATCTTTCACTATCTCTCAGTCTCTGTCTCTCCAGCAAGTGCATGTTCCCTATAGCAAAAAAATCTTTCAATAAAAAAAAAAAAAAAAGACTAGCACTGGGGAGTTTTGTCACGGTGGTCCAGGCCGGGGATACAGGTTGCAGGTGAGGACAATGAGAGAAACCGGGGAAGGGGTGTGTGCGATTCCATGCAAAGACCCCCCGCCCTTCTCCCTTCAGCAGGGACAGGGTGCAGAAAGAACAGCTGGCCAGGGCTATGCCCACCTTCTTGCAGATGTGCGAGCCCTATTTCCTATACCTGGAAGCGGCTGCAAGGAGCGTGCCTCCCATCTACGGAGTCCTGCAGGAGCTGGTCCGCAAGGGGGTAAGGCAGAAAGTCTCCAGAGCCAGGTCTAGGGGCGGGGCGAGAGGCGAGGGGCGCGGCAATGGGCGGGGCCTGTGGGTCCCTGCAGGCCGGCTGCTCCCAACAACCCCCTGTACCGCATGCATAGCTGTTGGAGATCTCGCAGCAGCTAACCCTGCGCCTAGAACAGCTGGTCCTCATGTATGCATCTTTTGGGTTCGTGGACCTGGAGGAGACGGACCCCTTGAGGTAACGGAGTTGGGGACTTGGGTGGGGGACAGGCGGTGGAGTCCCTGGGCCCCTCCTCATTATCATCCTTCCGTCTCTTCCTAGTATCTCCTGTTTTTTCTGCGGACGGTTCTCCATCAGCCCCACCCATGAGGTGTCCATCTTCAGATACTGCGCCCCGGCTGCCTACACCGCCAGTCGCTTCCCCCGATACCTCTATAAGAAGATTCGCTGGAACCTGGAAATGACCCCAGACCCCAGTGGCCAGGGGCAAGATTCCCATGTGGATTAGTAAGTCCCCCTACCAAAATCAAAGACCTCCGAACCATTTCCACCAAAGTGTGGACAGCAAATCAGGAGACCTAGACCAGCAGGTGATGCCAAGGTTAAGGTGGCTGGACCTCACAGGGCCAATCATGTGGTTCGAGTCCCAGGCCCACCCACTTGAAAATCGCACTGGGTGTGTGTGTGCGCTTGCCCGAAGTCCTCAGAGGAGATTGGAGAGTAATTTCTCCCTTTCCATCCTCTGTCTCTGACACTGAAGACTGAAAAAAAAAAAAAAAAAAAAGAAAGAAAGAAAACCACTTCTACCTTTTCTTTTTTAAATCTATCCTCCCATCAAAATAAAAGTCCTTGTCTTAAAAGTCGACTGGCTGAGGGGCTGACAAGTGACGTGGTGGTTAAGGGTGCCGGACTCCCACATGGTCGACCACGGTTCAAGTCCCGGACCTGGTGACTTGCTCTCTCACTTTCTCCTCTGTCACTCTCTGATCAAATTAAAATAAATAAATAAAGTTAAATGAAATAATTCTTAAAAAAAAAAAAAAAGGAGACTGGCAGAAAGAAAGATTTGAGTCACAGCCCTACCCTGAGAAATTCAGACTTTAAAAAAAAATTTTTTTTTAATTTGTTTCTTCCATGACCGAGAGAGGCAGACAAACAGATGACACCCCAACAGGGTCTCAGTGCCATGCTCCACCTCCAGCTTCAGCCAGTCTCAACCCAGGATACCCAGGTTGATCTCGGGATCAGCCTTGCACTCTCTGAACCCCCAAACAGTGCAACTCCTGACAAGTTTCCACTTTGCCTCCAAAATTAAAGCCCTCGACACAAGCAAGAAAACTGATCACTTTTTTTTTTAAGAGAGATTTTTGCTATAGGGTGCATGAGATAACCAGAGAGGCAGAGACAGGAAGTGAGAAATCACCCCCCACCCCCGGGGGTTTGGCCATGGGTGCAATCCCTTGTCCTCCATTCTCCTCTCAGGATCTTGGGGATGTATGCACACGTGTCTGATGTGTGTCTTAAACTGCCAGGTCTGGGACTCGAACCAGGTTCAATTGTGTGAAAGTCCAGAGAAGTAACCATTACACCATCTGCTGGTCCCAAAACTGGGCCTTGAAACTGATCACTCTTTAACTGCTGCTCCTCCCCTTCTCCTCCCCTTCAGCTACTTCCTGTGCTACCGCGATACCTGGGAAGACACAGATAAGAGTCCAGCCAATTCGTGCCCCCAGATCCAGAAGCTCTGGTCCATCGGTCGCTGGGTGCCCCTAGGACCAGCTGAAGATGACCCGTATTCATGGTAAGGAGCCGCGGGTAATGGCGAGATGGGCTTGGCTTCTGGAGGGTGGGACAGACCCCTACCAAACCCCAGCCCTGTGCTCCCCTCCGGAATAATGATGGCATGTTATTGTGCCCTGAAAAGTGCTTTATGCAGACTCACGTACCGACCCACGGAGGTCTTACTGCTCCGTTTGACAACACAGGTGCTCAGAGGGGTTAAGTTACACGCCCAAGGCCACAAAGCTAGCAGAAGTGATTGGCCAGGTCAGAGCCACTTACTCAGCCACCGAGAGCCATCACTCTCTAAATGTCTCATCAAACAAGAAAATAACTTTCTACCAGGGTTTTTCCAACCCCCCCCACGACACCCCCTACCCCCAGCTGAAACAAAGCCTCTTTCAGCCACCATCTAGCATTCGAGGGGAGGGGTTCGCCAGGGGCAGGGGGTGCTCACGTCCAGGCCTGTCCGTCCCCGGCCCCCCTAGGATATTGTGTCCGCAGCCTCCTGGGGACTACCAGCAGCTTCTGACCATCGGCTTCGAGGAGCCGTCGCACATGCTGGCCACCGACTTCCTGGTGCAGATCCTCACCGGCCAGGCAGGCCCCGCTCGGCCACCGAGCACGGCCGGGCCCGCGGCATGGGCTGCGCAGGGTTCCTGAAGCTGGGGAAGGCGGTGAGAGCTGCAGCCCAGCAGCTCCGAACTCCAGCAGAGGAGGCACGGAGGGGCTCACTCGTTCTCCTAATGCAGCCCGGCCTCCCCTTCCAAGAGGTCAGGCCGAGCTGACCCGTCTGCACCCAGCCCGGCCCGGCTGCAGGGCCCTGAGTGCAGACAACCACCAATTTTGCGTTAAATAAAAGAAAGAGGTCACAGCCTCAGCGTCCCTTCCAAGCGCCGCGCCGCGCCCCGCCCCTTGGGGCGGGAGGGCCACGCCCAGTCGCGGAGCTTTCTGGGAAATGTAGTCTTTGGGCAAACCCGTAGTAGGCGGGAGGCGCATGCGCAGAGGTGCCTATGAAGCAAAAGGGGAAGTAGCGGGGCTTGTCATCCACCGGAACCCAGATAAACCTCAAGTTTAGGGTAACAGGGAAATTGAACGCCCAATGGAGAAGACTTAGGGCCACGCCCATTGTTAACATTTGAACGCGGAAGTGATTTTTTTTCTGGTGTCAAAGACTACATTTCCCGACATGCCCCAGCAAACGGGCCGAGATCAGTTTCCAAAGGGTGGAATTCGATTTTCCACTTGCAGTTTTTGAGTCTCGGAGCCGGGCAGGTCACCGTGGTTGGCAGGGTACCCAGGGCGTAGACGGGGTGGGAGAAGCCTAAGGGACCCCAGCCTGAGCTCGCTAAGCTTTACAGCAGGCTTAGACAAGAGAGGGGACCCTGGCTGACAGGTGGACTCACCTGCCCAAATTGCCTGTGGACAAGTAGCAGAGCCTGGACCCAAACCCAATGCGGCACATCGCAAGTGTGCCCTGGTGTCACTCAGCCGTGAGTCACCACCTTTCTTGCTTTTTATTTTATTTATATTTTTTTTTTGAGAGGTTTTTGCTGTAGGGCACGTGCGCTCGCCAGACAGAGACAGAGAGACAGAAAGCGAGATCACCCCCTAGGGGAGATGGCCATGCCACAATCCCTTCTCCTCCATTCTCCTCTTGGGATCCTGGGCATGCACGCACACGTGCCCGGCGTGAGTTTAAGCCACCAGGTCCGGGACTCGAACCGTAGTTGACTACATGGGAGTCCAGCGACATAGCCATTACGCTAACTGCTGGTCCCTCTTTTTATGTACTTATTTTTTTAAGAATTATTGTATTTAACTTTATTTTAATTTGACCAGAGAGGGACAGAGGCAGAGAGAAAGTAAGAAAGCAAGCCTTCAGGTCTGGGACTGGAACCATGGCCGGCCCTGTGGGAGTCCATCGCCCTTAACCACCACAGCACTTGCGGATCGCATTTTTTAAAAAATATTTAATTTTGCGACCAGCAGTTGGTATAATGGCTATACCACTGGACTCCCATGTAGTCGACCGCGGTTTGAGTCCCAGACCCGATGGGTTAACCTCATGCCAGGCGCGTGTGCGCGCGTGCCCAAGATCCCGAGAGGAGAATGGAGGAGAAGGGATTGCGGCGTGGCCATCCCCCCGGGAGGGTGATTTCTCGCTTTCTGTCTCTCTGTCTCTCTGTCTTTCTGGCGATCGCATGCACCCTATAGCAAACACCTCTCCAAAAAAGAACAGGGACCAGCAGATCAGCAGATGGCCTAATAGTTGCGTCACTAGACTCCTACGTAGTTGACCATGGTTCGTATCCCAGACCCAGCTACTTAAAACTCACACCGGGCGTGTTTTCTCTGTCTCTGTCTCTCTAGCGAGCGCATGCACCCTATAGCAAAAATCTCTCCAGAAAGAAAAGAGAAAGACGCAAAGACAGAAAGAAGAAAGAAAGAAAGAAAGAAAGAAAGACAGACAGAACCAAAATATGCTGTTTTACACTTATGAGCACATCTCGGCTCGGGCTAACCACAAGCATCTTCGGCACGTCACCTTTTAAGTCAAATCTACAGTTTGCTTAAGACGAAAATGAAACCTTTTCGCGAGGTGGCAAAACGGGGAGAGGAAGGAAACAGGCTTGATTTCCTGGGTCCCATTGCTCAAGGACTGTCTACACCCGTGATTCTCAAATCGTCAGAATCACGAGGGGATCATGATCGTTAGGTCTGGGATGGGATGGGAGGACAAGTGTTTCCGGTAAGTTCCTGAGAGTCGTTAATCTGGCTGGGTCGAACCCCATCGGAGTTCAGGCTGCACGCTGAAATAAACTGGGGAGCTTTAAGAAACACACATATCCTGGGACCAGCAGTTGGCGTAATGGCTATGCTGCTGAACTCCCATGTAGTCGACCGTGGTTCAAGTCCCGGACCCGGTGGCTTAAACTCACGCCAGGCGCGTGTGCGTGTGTGCCCAAGATCGCAAGAGGAGAATAGAGGAGAAGGGATTGCAGCATGGCCATCCCCCCCGGGTGGTGATTTCTCGCTTTCTGTCTCTGTCTCTCTGTCTCTCTCTCTCTCTCTGTCTCTCGGGTGAGGACATGTACCCTATAGCAAAAAACTCTCCAAAAAAAAAAAAAGAAACACACATATATACACTGGGTCAGTCAGTGGCATGGTAGTTAAGGCCCTGGACTCCAACATAGCTGATCACGGTTCAAGTCCTGGACCTGGTGGCTTGTTTTGTCACTTTTCCTCTCTGTCACTCTGTGGTGAGCACACATGTCCTATAACAAACTTAAAAAAATAATAATAAATAGGGACCAGCAGATGGTGTAATGATGACATCATTAGACTCCTATGTAGTTGACCACGGTTCTAGTCCCGAACCTGGCGACTTAAAACTCACACCAGGGGGGACCAGCAGGTGGCATAATGGCTACATCACTGGACTCCCATGTAGTCGACCACAGTTCAAGTCCCGGACCCAGTGGCTTAAACTCACGCCGGGCGTGTGTGCGTGCGTGCCCAAGATCCCGAGAGGAGAATGGAGGAGAAGGGATTGCAGCGTGGCCAGCCGCCCTGGGGGCTGATTTCTGGTTTCTGTCTCTCTGTCTCTCTCTGTCTCTCGGGTGAGTGCATGCGCCCTATAGCAAACACCTCTCAAAAAAAAAAAAAAAAAAAAGAAAGGCCCTGTTGGGAGTGGTTTCTGTCTCTCACTCATGGAAGAAATAAACAAACACTGATGGGGCTGGTCCTGTAGCCCAGCAGATGCAGGAGCCATATCCCATGACACACCATGGTTCGAATCCTGGCCCTGGCAGCTTTAAAAACATGCCAGGCACACGTGCATGTGTGCCCCAAACCAGACAGGATGGAGAAATGGAGAAGAGATTGTAGCATGATCACACTGTTTTGGGTGGGGTCTCTCTCCACCATTGCTGTCTGTCTCTAGTGAGCACATACATGCCCTAAACGTTAAAATAATAATAATGATATGGAAGGAGCAGCAGGTGGTGTCGTTTAAGGCTGTGGATTCCCATGTGGCCAACCTTGGTTTGAATCCAGGGATCAACAGCTTGAAAATCCCTCTGGGGGACCAGCAGATGGCATAATGGTTACTCTGCTGGACTTCCATGGAGTCCACTGATGTTTGAGACCTGGACCCTGAGGCTTAAAACTCATGAGGGGGGTGGCGCCGGTAGGTGGCGCTGGACTCCCACAGGGCTGACTGTGGTTTGAGTCCTGGGCCTGGTGGCTTGAAAAATCATACCAGGCACATGCCAGTGGAGATGGTCACACCGCAATCCCTTCTCCTCCATTCTCCTCTCGGGATCTTGGGCACGCACGCACACGCGCCCGGCGTGAGTTTAAGCCACCGGGTCCGGGACACGAACCGCGGTCGACTACGTGGGAGTCCAGCGACATAGCCATGACGCTAACTGCTGGTTCCCAATAAAATAATTCTTTAAAAAACTTTTTTTTAAGAGAGATTTTTGCTATAGGGTACGTACACTAGCCAGAGAGTACAAGAAAGCAAGAAATCACACCCCACCCCAGGGAAATGGCCAAGCCGCAACCTCACCTCCTCTGTTCTCCTCTCGGGATTTTGGGCCTGTATGCACACGTGTCCAGCATAAGTTTCAAGCTTCTGTTTCCGGGACTTGAACCTTGGTCAGCCACAAGAGAATTTAGCACCTAAACTACTATGCCACCTGCTGGGCTCAGTCCTGTTCTTTTTTTTTTTGTAGAGATTTTTGCCTTAGGGCAGAGATAGCGAAAGGGAAAGCGAGAAATCACCCCCCAGGGGGGATGGCCACGCCGCAATCCCTTCTCCTCCATTCTCCTCTCGGGATCTTGGGCACGCACGCACACACCTCCCCAGCATGAATTTGAAGCCACCAGGTCTAGGATTCGAACCACTGTCGGCCATATGGGAGTCCCGTGATATGACCACTATGCCATCTGCTGGTCTCCCGTCCTGTCTTTACATATTTAGTTCTTAACTCCCCTCCTGAGAATTAAGCATGTTTTTTTTGGGGGGGGAGGGGTTCAGAGGTGTTTGCTATAGGGTTCGTGTGCTCCCCAGACAGACAGAGAGAGACAGAGAGACAGAAAGCGAGAAATCACCCCCCAGGGGGGATGGCCACGCCGCAATCCCTTCTCCTCCATTCTCCTCTCGGGATCTTGGGCACGCATGCACACGCGCCCGGCGTGAGTTTAAGCCACCGGGTCCGGGACTCAAACCGCAGCCGGCTACATGGGAGTCCAGTGACGTAACCCTTATGCCATTGGCTGGTCCCAGTATGCAGTTCCTTTAACCATAGGGTCAGGGCCAGGCCCGCTATTAGGAGACATGTAAGAAGCGTTAAACTGTAGCTGAAGAAGGTTAAGTGCACCGTTAAAGTTTCACAGACAACTTGGCGTGTTCACTGAGCCTCCTGAACCTCCAACTGGGGGAGAGGAATTCACCAGGGCTTGAAAATTGTTTCACCAGGGCTTGAAAATTGACAGCCACAGGCCCGGTCTGTCCCTCTCTGGTCAAATTCAAAATAAATCAAGTTAAATAAAATAAGTCTTTAAAAAAATAAAAGTTTTTTTGTCTCTCTCTGGTCACATTTAAATGAATAAAGTTAGATCATTATTTTTTAAAAGAAGAATTATTTATTTTTATTTTTTAAAGACTTATTATATTTAACTTTATTTATTCATGTATTTATTTTAATTTGACCAGAGAGAGACAGAGTGAGAAATAGTGAGAGATAGGGAAAGTGACAAAGCAAGCTGACAGGTCCGGGACTCGAACTGTGGTCAGCCATGTGGGAGTCCAGTACCCCCAACAACCAAGCCACCTGCCAGCCCCGAAAAAGGATTATTTATTGGGACCAGCAGTTGGTGTAATGGCTATTTCACCAGACTCCCATGTAGTCAACCGCAGTTCGAGTCCCGGACCCAGTGGCTTAAACTCACGCCGGGCGCGTGTGCATGCGTGCCCAAGATCCCCAGAGGAGAATGGAGGAGAAGGGATTGCGGCGTGGCCATCCCCCTGGGGGGGTGATTTCTCGCTTTCTGTCTCTCTGTTTCTCTCTGTCTGTCTGGCGAGCGCACGCGCCCTATAGCAAAAACCTCTCCAAAAAAAGAAAAGGAATTTATTTATTTAATTTATTTAATCATTTATTTTCATTTGACCCAAGAGAGACAGAGAGAGAGAGAAAGAGGGACAGTGAGAAAACAAGACACCACGTCCAGGACTCAAACTATAGTCTGCCATGTGGGAGTGTCCTGCACCCTAACCCCCATGTCACCTGCTGGCCCAATAATTCTTTAAAAAAAAAAAAAGTTCATAGAGGTGGACCAGCAGAGGTATAATGGTTCCGTTGCTGGACTCCCATGTAGTTGACTGTGGTTTGAGTCCCGGACCCGGTGGCTTGAAACTCAAATAGGTGCGTGTGCGTGTGTGCCCAAGATCCCGAGAGGAGAATGGAGGAGAAGGGATTGCGCCATGGCCATCTCCCCTGGGGGGTGATTTCTCGCTTTCTGTCTCTCTGTCTCTTTTTGTCTCTCTGGCGAGCACACACACTTTACAGCAAAAGAAGTTCATAGACTTCTTGGGCCCAGCAGCTGGCATGGTGTTAAGGCACCAGATTCCTACATGGTCAATGCAATTTGAGTCCTAGACCTGATGGCTCAAAAACCACACTGGGGGACCAGCAGTTGGCATGGTGGTTAAGGCGCTGGACATTCCCACATTGGTGACCACGGTTCGAGTCCCAGACCTGGTGGCTTGTTTTCTCACTTTCCCTCTCTCTTTCTCTCTGGTTAAATTTTTTTTTTTTTTTTTTTTT
>NW_006197961.1:1575064-1578238 GCF_000334495.1 Tupaia belangeri chinensis | reverse complement strand
CCAGGGACATAGCCATTATGCTAACTGCTGGTTCCCTCTGGTTAAATTTTAAAAATAAAATGAGTGAATAAATAAAATTAAATAAATAATTATTTAAAAATAAAAAAAGAAAAGCAAAGAAAATCACACTGTGTAGGCCTGGCAGGCAGCGTGGTACTTAAGGTGTTTAATTGCCAAATGGCCAATTGCAGCTTGAGTCCTGGATCTGGCAGCTTGCGTTCTCACTTGCCCTCTCTCTCTCTGGTCAGATTAAAAATATAATAATAATGGGACCAGCAGTTAGCGTAATGGCTATGTCACTGGACTTCCATGTAGCCGACCGCGGTTCGAGTCCCAGACCCAGTGGCTTAAAACTCACGCCGTGTGCGTGCGTGCCCAAGATCCCGAGAGGAGAATGGAGGAGAAGGGATTGCGGCGTGGCCATCCCCCCTGGGGGGTGATTTCTCGCTTTCTGTCTCTCTGTCTCTCTTTGTCTTTCTGACAAGTGCACGTGCCCTATAGCAAAAACCTCTCAAAAAAAAAAAAAAAAAGGAAGGAAGGAAGGAAGGAAGAAACCCTGATCTCACTGACTTCATTTGAGGTGAGGAATAATAAGGTCAAAATACCATCAAGTGTAAGTTTGTACCATGAGCATCACCACCTTTGTGTACTTATTGTCTTTTTTTTAAAAAAAAACATTCTATTTATGTATTTATTTATTTATTTAAATTTAACCAGAGAGGGACCGAGCCAGAGCAAGAGCGAGAGGGAAAGTGAGAAAGCAAACCGCCGGGTCTGGGACTCGAACCGTGGTTGACCCTGTGCGAGTCCAGCACTCTTCACCACCACACCACCCGTCAGCCCCTATTGTTTGTCTTTTTAAAGTTTTTTTTTTTTTTTTTTAGCTACAGAGAACTGCACTTGCTGGAGAAAGAGAGACCCAGAGACAGAGACAGAGAGAAAAAGAGAAATCACCCCCTAGCGGGGATGGCCCTGCCACAATCCTGTCTCCTCCATGCTCCTCTCTGGATTTTCGGCACCACACACACACACACACACGTGCCTGGAGTGATTTTCAAGCCACCAGATCTAGGCCTCAAACCGTGGTTGGCCACGTGGGAGTCCAGTGCCTTAACCTCTGTATCCCCCGCTGGTCTCTATGTATTTATTTATTTATTTTTAAAGATTTATCTAACTTTATTTATTCATTCATTCATTTAATTTGACCAGAGTGAGACAGAAAGAACGAGAGAAAGTGAAAAAGCAAGCCACCAGGTTCGGGACTCGAACTGTGGTCGCCCATGTGGGACTGTCCAGTGCCTTAACCACCATGCCACCTGCTGGTACCCTCTCTGTATTTATTTTTGTAGCTGTTGTTTAGGGCTCCAGGATGGGAATTGCTTATCACTACTTACCACTCTGTCTAGCCACCACCCAACACCCAGGCAGCCACTGGTGGCGATAAACGTTGACGGTAGGGCTGGCAGGTGGCGTGGTGGTTAAAGACGCAGGATTCCTACTTTCCTGACAGCGGTTCGAGTCCCAGACCTGGAGGCTTGCTTTCTCCCTTTCCCTTTCTCTCTCTGGTCAAACTGAAAAGTAATAATAACAAATGGAGTTAAATAAATTTTAAAAAAAATTTTTTTTAAGTTGACAATGAAGTCTGGAAGGAGAAGTCCTGCGCTCGGGTCTGAGCGCCACATTTCCGCCCACGCCGCCAGGGGGCAGTAGCACCCGGGTCTGGCTGGGGGAAGCTGGCAACTCCAGAAGATAAGGGCGCATTCCCGCATTCCGGCATTCCGGTTGGCGCCTCTAGAGCCTTTCTCAGGCCTCCCTCCGCCCTCCATGCACCTGCTCCACCCTAGACAAAGAGAACCCAGAAGAAAACAGCCCTGAAAAGAAGAGGCTTTATTTGGGGGCAGCCGAGGTGGGGACCCTGGCCCTCTAACAGCCCAGGGAGACGCTGGTTCAGTTTGCAATTCGGTTTGTAAAAGAGCTGGACAGTTTCAAGGTGGGGTTGTGAGTAACGGGCAGTTCCCCAATGAGGGCGAAATAGTTCATCAAAGAGGGTCTGATCGAGTTCCTGGTCCCCAGTGCAGAGGGCTGACCCCTGTCCAAGCCTTCTGCGGGTCCCGAGGCCTCTCTCTGCCGGGCTTCCCCGCCCAGGTCCTCGCAGGAGCGTGTTATTTCCGGTCCGGGGGTCTCAGGCAGCTCAAACTTCAAGGTTTACGCTCCTCCTGCGGAGAGAGGCCCAGATGCGAGGCCGGGCAAGGATCCGTGCACCGCACGCAGACGCGCAGGCGCCCGGCGGTCTAGACCCTGGGACCACAGCTTCCTCTGTACCCCCTGGGGCTGCGCTCTGGACTTTGGTCAAGAGTGGAGCGCTCCAGGAGACTCGGGAATACACCTTCCCTCCTGGCCCCTGCCCTGCAGCTGCAGGGAGAGGTGGAGGGGAGAGACACGCGGGTCAGGGGGCTCCCACCTGCTCCAGACTGTTTTCCGAGGCCTTTCTGCGCGGGGGCCAGATCACCACCAACTTGCCGTCGCCCCTGCTCGCTGCGGGAGAAGCGGCGCTCAGTCGGGGTGCCCCCCCCTCGCCCTAGCCAAGACGAAGGAGATCGGCCGCACCCCTTAAACACACACAGGCGTTCACCTCCCCCCCCCCAGGCTCCCCTTCAGCTCAGGAACCTGAGGCAGGAGGGAGGTGACCCAGAGTGGAGACGGAGGTGTCCGAGGGTGCAGAGGGGACGATCCAGGAGTGTTAGAACCCAGTTAGGGTTTCCTGGAACCCAACGAAGAGGAAGACATCTGAATGCCCTCCCTGTGCCCCCCCCTCCCCCGCAACCCGCATCTCCCTCGCCAACCCAGGTGGCGTGCATCCGCTCGGGGATTGGTGATGGAGCACTGGGTGGTGGCCCAGAACGAGTAGGAAAGGATCAAAGAGTTGAGAGGAGGGTGATTCTGCAAATCGAGGGGCCGCTGCATTTGGGCAATCGGAGGGGACAGCTCCGAGGTCGCGGCGCCCAAGGCTTACCGGTGAGGCTGGGCGCCGGCTCCGTGCACTCCGCCGTGCCGTAGATACAGCGTCGCTGGCGCTGGAACTCGCGCTCGCGTTCGCGCACCTGGCGGACCTCTTGCTCCAGCACCGACGGCGCCATAGGCTGCGGGGCGCGGGCCAGCACCGGGTACCGACCA
>NW_006197961.1:1569509-1574811 GCF_000334495.1 Tupaia belangeri chinensis | reverse complement strand
GCGGCGCAGGCTCTCCTCGCGTTCGCAGCTGCGGCGGATTTCGCGTTCGATGGGCGTCTCCATGAGTAACTCCTCGGGAAGTTGGGGAGCCTCGGGACTTGATAGCAAACGCAGCTGGGGGGGCTTCTGATCTGGAGGAGTCCACGGAGAGACACCAGCCCGGGACCTCCGAGCTCCGCGCCTCGGACAGCCCAGGGTCGTCGCTGCCTGGCCCGGGACTCTCAAAGCCCGCGGTGGCGGACAGTCCCGGGCGCTCTGCGTCCTGTTCTCGTCCTACTGGACCGAGAACTTCGCTCTCTTACTCCGGGTTCTCGATGCTTTGCTCTGTGGAAGGTATAGGGACCTCTTCGCCCAGATTGGGGATCTCTCTCCAGCTCTCCAGCAAGCTCCGGGGCTTCGCTGTCTGGCCCAGGGGCTCTTGGCCCCGCGTTTCGGGCAACCCCAGGGCTTCGCTCTCCGGCCCAGAAGGTTCAGTATCCAGGGTCGGGAAGCCTCAGGTCTCAACGGTGGGATTTTGGTGCCCAGAGCTGGGACACAGTGCCCTGCGTGCGCAGGTTCCAAGGCGCCGCCCGCCCCGGCCGCTGCTCAGACCAGCCTCTGGCCTGCAAGAACGGCCTCCCGGGGGCAGGGCCGGGCACCGAGGGCCGGGCCCCGCCCCCGGCCCCTGCCAGGAGGACTCCGGCTCCGCCCCGGCCCCGCCCACGGGGCGGAGGCGCCTCTGTGGGGTACCGGATTTGGTCCACTGGCCGGCCTGGGTCAGCTCAGGGCACAGGATTTCTCAGGGGAGGGCTTCCCTAGACTGTCCCGCTACCTGGGGGGCCACTCCGGGTGTCGCGTTCCTCACCCTGGCGCCGTTTTGGTCCCATGTCCCCAGCATTGCCCAGGAGACTTGGCCCCAGCAGTTCTCCAGACTGGGGACTCTTATGGGGGGTCACCCCCGCTCCAAAGGCGTCTTTCCGAGACCTGGCCAGCCCCGCCCAGCCGGTGTCAGCCAGCGGGCAGCGACGTCCCTGGCCTATGGGCCCTCCCTCCCTGTTCCACCCCTGCGGCGCACAGCTCCGGCCCGAGGGGGGCGCCAAGAGTCGTCTCCAGGCGCGCCCTACTCTCGCTCGCGGTTCCCGGACTCAACCAGGTTCCCAGCTGCGCAGAGCCGCCCCAGCTCAGGGGAGAAACGACCTCCCCTCCCTTCCAGGAAAAGCCGGCGACCGAGTGCACTCCCGGATGGAGGGAAGAGGGCGAGGCGGAGAGAGCGCGCGCCCAGGGCGCAGCGCGGTGCGGTTGCGGTTAAAAGGCAGTCGGTCACCTTGAGCTCTGGCTGCTGGGAGGCTCCGACCTGGGCCAGGAGGCTTCAAGCTAGCGGGAGGCCCCAGCTCTCTGCATTGAGGTCGAATGGTTTGGTTCCAGGCAGGATCGACGTCCCCCACGGAGGCCACCCACTGCCAGTGATATTTTCCACTCTTTCGCCTGATGGAAACAGGTTTCCCCAGAATCAGCTCCTCCCACCGCCACCACTATTCTGGGGTGACCAGGAAGAAAGATACAGTTACCTAGGGAAAGCTGGGGCGGGGCTCAGGAATCCCCAATCATAGAACTATGATTAGCTCAGACCCCAGCTCCCTGCCTCCTGGTGGTGACCTCCTCTGTTGCATTTTCTCCTCTCCCCTCTCCTGGACTCCAGCCTCACGCTGCCCCCTCCTCCCTGTGACCCCATCAGCCTGATTGGCATCAGGCCAGCTTGGTTTCCAACCCATTCATAACCGGAGAATGCTGCGAATCCCTGTCCAAAGCTCAGTTTCTTTGTCTATAAAAAGGGAATAACAGTGCCTATTCGCTTGGGAGGTGATGACAATTAAAGTTATAAACTTCTGAGTCCAGCTAGTGGCCTGCACAAGTTCAAGTCCTGGGCCCTTCAACTTAAGAAACACACTGGGGGACCAGCAGCTGGCATAATGGCTAGGTCGCTGGACTCCCATGTATGTAGTTGACTGCGGTTCGAGTCCTGGACCTGGTGGCTTAAACTCATGCCAGGCACGTGTGTGCATGCGTGCCCAAGATCCCGAGAGGAGAATGGAGAAGGGATTGAGGCATGGCCATCCCCCCTGGGAGGTGATTTCTGTCTCTGTCCCTCTCTCTGTCTTTCTGGCAAGCGCATGCGCCCTATAGCGAAAACCTCTCCAAAAAAATTTTTAGAAGAAAGAAAGAAAGAAACACACTGGGAGGGGCAGGTGGTGTGGTGGTTAAAGCACTGGACTCCCTTGGGACTGACAGGTGGCGTGGTGGTTAAGGGCACTGGACTCCCACATGGCTGACGGCAGTTCAAATCTCAGATCTGGTGGCTTGCTTTCTGTCTTTCCCTCCCTCTCTCTCTCTCTCTCTCTCTCACTCTGTCCCTCTCCAATTGAATTAAAATAAATAAATAAAGTGAAATAAAATCTTCCTCCTTTTTTTTTTTTTTTTTAAAGAAAGCACTGAGCTCCCACATTGTTGAGTATGGTTCGAGTCTTGGATCTGGCGGCTTCAAAGCACATCAGGTACATGTGTGTGCGTGCCCAAAATCCCGGAAGGAGAATGGAGGAGAAGGGATTGCAACATGGTCATTCCTGGTGGGGAATGATTTCTCACATTCCTTCTCTCTTTCTCTCTGGCAAGCACACACACCTTCTGACAAAAAAAAAAAAAAAAAAAAAAAAACATACTAGGTGCGAATGCATGCCAAAAATTCCAAAAAGAGGGAGAGACGGAGGAGAAGAGACTGCAGTGAGATCTTATCCCATAGAGGGCGCTCTCCCTCTCTGTCTCTCTGTCTCTCTATCCTGACTGACACACCCTCTAGCAGAAACACAAAATTTAAAAACAGAACAACGTCCTGAAGGCCACTAGCAGTCGATTTTGTTCTCTGTACCTTCTCACAACTTAAAAATCATTTTAAAATAAGATACGTTGTCTTCCTTTCATGGAAAACATGCCTATGGAATTACCTAGAAGGCCAAGTTCAAGTGAAAACATTTTGGGGAACCAGCAGTTAGCGTAATGGCTATGTCATTGGACTCCCACGTTGTCAACCGTGGTTCGCGTCCCAGACCCGGTGGCTTAAAACTCACGCCGGACACGGGTGCGTGCGTGCCCAAGATCCCAAGAGGAGAATGGAGGAGAAGGGATTGCGGCGTGGCCATCCCCCCTGGGGAGTGATTTCTCGCTGGCTCTCTGGCTCTCTGGCAAGTACATGCACCTTATAGCAAAAAATATATATATATAGATATTTCTAGGGTCAGCAAGTGGCGTGGAGGTCAAGGCAGCTGGATCCCACATGGCTGACTGCAGTTTGAGTCCTGGACCTGATGGCTTGAAAATCATGCTAGGCACCTGTGTGTACGTGCCCAAATTCCAAGGAGGAGAATGGAGGAGAAAGAGTTATGGTGTGGCCACCCTCCCAGGAGGTAATTGCTCACTTTCCCTATCACACTATGGCAAAAATCTTAAAAATGTTTTATTTTGTTTTATGGAGAGTTTTTTTTTTCTTTCTACATGGCGCGTGCACTCGCCAGAGAGACAGAGAGACAGAAAGTGAGAAATCACCCCCCAGGGGGGATGGCCACGCCGCAATCCCTTCTCCTCCGTTCTCCTCTCAGGATCTTGGGTACGCACGCACATGTGCCCGGTGTGAGTTTTAAGACACCGGGTCCAGGACTTGAACCGCGGTCGACTACGAGGGAGTCCAGCGACATAGCCATTATGCTAACTGCTGGTTCCCAACAGTATCCAGGCTTTTTTAAATAATTTTTTTACAATTTAACTTTATTTATTATTTTATTTATTTATTTATATTTGACCAGAGAAGGACAGGGAGAGAGAGAGAGAGAAAGTGAGAAAGCAAGCTGCCCTGTCTGGGACTCGAACAGCGCTCGGCCATGTGGGAATCCAGCGCCCTTAACCACCACACCACCTGCTGGCCCCAATAAAATAGTTCTTAAAAAAAAAAAAAAAAGGAAGAGTCCCCAGGCTGGATCAGAGGCGCCCCCTCCCCCGGCAGAGAAGGGAGGACTGTGGGACAGAAGGGTGCCCAGGAACGTGCTTTGCCCGGATGCATGCAGTGACCCTCCCTGGACAGTGGGGCTTGAGCTGTGCGGGGTGCCCGGCGGATGCTCGGATGCTCCGTTCTAGGGGTCGGGGAGAGGCTTGGACTCCGCAGTGTCGCTCACGCCCAACCGCGCATGAGAGAGCGCGTGTTCCGGGAGGCGAGGCAGCCACAGGGGCAAGGAGGCCAGCAGCTAGAAAATAATTGATCAGGACAGCTGAGAGCACCTCCCTAGGCCTGCTCGCCAGCCCCCGGCCCGCCCCCCAGCCAGCAGGCCCTGCGCCTCCCGCCTCCCAGCCCAAGCCAGCTGGACCAGCTCTCCCAGCCCGCAGCCCCCCCTGCCACCAGCCAAGTCACAACCTCAGGGCACCTTCAGGCAAGCAGGTGGTGGGTCCTGAACTCCCAGACCAGAAGGTGGGCTTCTGGGCAGAGATGGCCCTGCAGAGCCAGGTGTGGCCTTTGGCCACTCCCATGTAAGTATCCGGGGTCAGGGGGGGCTGGTGGGCAGGGCCTGGGAGGGGTTCCTGGGGGACCTCGGTCTTGCTTAGGAGCCAAGATTCCCAGCTGGCTTCTCCTTACGGGACCAGGGGCCAGAAAACGGAAAACGGCGTGGACAGCCAATTCCAGAGGCGCCTCAATAACCCCCTTCTCCAGAGTCCAGCCGGAGACCTGGAGCCCCCGGGGCCGCTGCTTCTTTGGGGATTTTCCACTGACAAGCTGAGCCCAAAGTCCAGCCTGGGGGTGGGGAACGTTAGGGTCCTGGTGTTTTCATGCTTGGTTTCTAGAATCGCCCTCTGCTCAGTGTTCCTGGAGGAAGAAAATG
The DNA here is from genome assembly GCF_000334495.1 of Tupaia belangeri chinensis. Classification (NCBI taxonomy): domain Eukaryota; kingdom Metazoa; phylum Chordata; class Mammalia; order Scandentia; family Tupaiidae; genus Tupaia; species Tupaia belangeri. The sequence goes on along the minus strand of NW_006197961.1, from coordinate 1,569,913 downwards.
CTCCAGACCCCAATATTAGAAAGAAACAGCTCCCCAAGTGGGACCAGCGATGCTGTCACCAGCATAAATGACCTGCTTTGTGAATGACCCTGGTGGCCACAGGCGAAGGCCACCCATGCTGTCCCAAAGAGGGGGCGTGTGGCCCATTCTAATATTCGAGGTGTCAGGGCTTTTTAATGAAAGTAGAGGGACCAGCAGTTAGTGTAACGGCTATGCCGCTGGACTCCCATGTAGTCAACTACAGTTTGAGTCCCGGACCCGGTGGCTTAAACTCACACCGGGCCCATGTGCGTGCGTGCCCAAGATCCCGAGAGGAGAATGGAGGAGAAGGGATTGCGGCGTGGCCATCCCCCCCTGGGAGGGTGATTTCTCGCTTTCTGTCTCTCTGTCTCTCTCTGTCTTTC
>NW_006197961.1:1568706-1569296 GCF_000334495.1 Tupaia belangeri chinensis | reverse complement strand
GTGGGGCAGGAGAGGGGAGACTTCAGTCCGCCATGCCATGGGCAAACCGAGATGCAGGGAGTCTGTCTTCCTCTGGGACACCCCGCAAAGCAGGTCATCAGTCCCCTGCCCCAACAGAAACCCCAAACCGCCTGACTGCCAAGATGAGGGGGTTCCCGGATCCTCTCCCTTTTCCCCGTTGTTCTTGGTGCTTGAGATCTGAGAGTCTCAAGTTCTGATCCTGACTCGGGGACTTACGATGATGTGTCTTTTTTTACTTCTCTCTCTCCCTTTATTATTATTAGTTTTTGCTTGTTTGTTTTTGAGAGGTTTTTGTTCTAGGGCACGTGCGCTCCCCAGAAAGAGAAAGACAGAGAGACAGAAAGCGAGAAATTACCCCTCAGGGGGAATGGCCATGCCGCAATCCCTTCTCCTCCATTCTCTTCTCGGGATCTTGGGCACGCATGCACACGTACCGGGCGTGAGTTTAAGCCACCGGATCCAGGACTCGAATCACCATTGGCTCCATGGGAGTCCAGTGATATAGCCATGACGCCAACTGCTGGTCCTTTTTTATTTGGCTACTTCTGAGAGCCTCAGGTTCCCCAGCC
>NW_006197961.1:1556725-1564667 GCF_000334495.1 Tupaia belangeri chinensis | reverse complement strand
GCGTGAGTTTAAGCCACTGGGTCCGGGACTCGAACCACGGTCGACTATGTGGGAGTCCAGTGACACAGCCATTACGCTAACTGCTGGTCCCACAAGCAAACATTTTTGTTCAGCTTTGTACAAGTAACGTTCTATCATGAAATGTACATCATACTTTATTCTAGATTTTTTTTTTTTTTCATGATTCTTCTGTTTTGGAGAGGATTTCCTCAGCCCAAACACTATATAGGTTATCACCTCTCCACAATACTACATGTTGAATCTGTTTTTTAGGGGGCCGAATATAGAAATTCAGAAAACAGGAGCAGCAGTCTGATAGATTTTCAAAACAGCATTCAGCAGGCTACATTTCCTCTTGGATTAAACGTGTATGTGTGTGTGAAGGGGGTGCACACAGGCACATGTACATATAATTGTTTGGGTGATCATCCTGATTAAAAAGAAAGAGTAAATTGCAAAAAGAAACACCATGAAGTTGCAAAGTAAAATGTTATTCTTTTAGATTAGAGTTAATTTTGAAACAGCCCACCACTCTAGCAGGCAGGTCCTGCAAAGGTTCACAACAATGGGAGGAGGCAGCCAACGCAGCAGAGAGCCAGGGAGGCCAGGGCTGCTGGCCCAGTCTCCAAACAGCTGTGGCTATCTGGCTTTCTTGGGAAATCTTTGGTTTGTACAAGTATTTCTGGGTTGGGTGAAAACAGTAGGTGTTGCCGAGGAAGCTGGGTCTCACATGGCTGGCCAGGGTTCAAGTTCCAGCCCTGGTGACTTGAAAAACACATTAGGTATACACATGCATGCCAAGGACCCTGCAGGATGGAGAATTAAAGGAAGAAAGACTGTGGTTTGATCATGCCCCATTTGGGTTTATGTGTCTGCGTTCTCTCTCTCTCTGTACTCCACCCCCCGCACCTCTGCCTCTCCCCGCCTCTCTCTCTTTCTTGGATGCGTACATGCATTAAAGAGTTATTATCATGGTAAAATATACATAACATAAAGTTTACTATTTGAACTGTTTAGAGTGCACAATTTAGTGGTCCCAGTACATTGATGACATACAAATACAATCCTCAGCATGGTCTAGAAAAGAAACCCTGTACTCTTTACATAGTCGCTCTCCCTCTACCCCAATCCCAGCGCCTACAACTGCTAATCTATTTCTGTAGATTTGCCTATTCTGGCTATTCCATACCTCTAAAATCCATATAAATGGCATCTTACAGTATGTGGTCTTTTGTATCTGGCTTCTTTCACTTGACATAAAGTTTTCAATGTTTATCTATGTTGTGACCTTTACCTTTCTTGTGTCTGATGACCTTGAGAGACTTCTTGGCATAGTAATAAGGGGCCTGGCATCAAAGAGCCATGCAGACCTGGGTTTGAATCCCACTCACCTTTAAGTTCAGTCTTGAGCTATAGAATGGAAATAATGGTGTTTTCCTCAATCTTGAGGAGGTATCATTTCTAATTCATTGAACAGCCACTGTATGCCAGCCATAGCTTTAGGGCTATGGTTCAAACACCACCAGGCAAGTTCTTTGTCTTCATGGAACTTGGTTCTAGAAGGAAAAATGGACAATAAACATGAAAACAAAGAAACACAATAGAGGGAGACAGGGTGATGTGTCAAAAAGTAGTTGTCTGGTGGTAAGAAAGGGCTTCTTTGGGACCAGCAGTTCATGTAATGGCTATGTCGCTGGACTCCCATGTAGTCAACTGTGGTTCAAGTACCAGACCTGGTGGCTTAAACTCATGTCAGGCATGTGTGTGTGCCTAAGATCCCGGGAGGAGAATGGAGGAGATCCCCCTGGGGGTGATTTTTTGCTTTCTGTCTCTCTGTCTTTCTGGCAAGTGCATGTGCCCATAGCAAAAACCTCTCAGAAAAAAAGAAGAAAAAAGAAAGAAGGAAAGAAAGGGCTCCTTTAACTGCTGTGTTCTGCCAAGGGATTGAGATTTGAGCTGACCCCTAAGGACTAGAATGAGCCAGTTCTGTGGACACATGGGAGAAGAAGGCTCACCAATGGACTTCAAAAAAATTGTAGAAAAATAAAATTAAGTACAAGTTTATTTATTTTGATGGAAAAAATCAATCTATTGTACTCATTTGATAATATGCATTTCTTCTTTTTTCTTCTTTTCTTTTTTTTTAAACCATAAGGCACATGTGCTCACTAGAGAGAGAGAGAGAAAGAGACAAAAGGAAAATGAGAAATCATTCCCTAGTAGGGGATGGCCACACTGCAGTCCCTTCTCCTCCACTTCCACTTTGGGATTCTGGGCATGTGTGCCCACACTCCTGGCATGATTTTCAAGCCACCAGGTTAAGGACCCAAACCATGGTCGGCTATGTGGCATCCAGCACCTTAACCACTACACCACCTGCTGGCCCCCATAATATGCATTTCCATGAACTTTTAGAAGAACCCCCTCACATTTTTGACAAATAGAATAACAAGAGCAAAGACCCTGATGTGGGAAAAGGTTTTTTCATGACTGTGGAATAGAAAGAAGGCCGATGTGACTGAACTTAAATGAGTGAGGGGTGGAAAGTCTGATGTTAGAAAGGTCGGCAGGAGCTAAACCTTATGGAGCCATGGAGTGGTGTTAGGACTGTATTAGCCATGGAAGCTATGGGAGGGTTTTAGCAAGAGAAATGACATGTTTGAATTTACAATCAGAAGAGCTCTCTGGCAGCTGTGTGGAAGGTGGAACCTATATAAGCAGAACCTATCAATAGAAGGCCAGTAAGGAAGCTATTGTGCTGTGAAACTAGGGTATTTGGTGACTTGGAGTAGGTGGGGTTAGTGAATTGTAAAGGAGTAAGAATATTTGAGATGGCTTGGAGAGGAGGCAAGTATGAAGGGTTGCATTAAATAAATGGAGGTAAATGCGATCATTGAAATGAAAAAATGCTTACAAAACGCCTCACAGCATCTAGGACAGAGCTGATATTTTATTCACATCCATTACTTGTTACCCCCAGGCACGGGTCCATAAACCTTGGTGGCTGTTTAAGAAATCATATTATGAGTTTTATCCATTCTCATTTGGATTTTCCATCATTGGGGATGAGGGAACTTTAGGGAAAGGAACATGGATGTGTCTCTTACTTTCCTGGGATGAAGTGACCATAGGTCTATCATTTCCCAGTCATGTACAATGCCTGGTCTCTTAGCAACTGATGCGAAGTAGGGTTTGTGGGATGAAGCAATTGGTCATGTTCCAGGAAAGGAGGGGTGAGCCAGTAAGGAGGTACTTCTCTCTTAGCTGCCACAGCCTAGCCTAGAGGAGATTTTCTTCCGCTGGTTCCCCTGTCACATTTTTGTTTCCCTGTTTCTCACTATGTTGTAGTCTATCCTTGAGTTCTCTGAGCAAGACCATTCATTTGTAACCTCCACCCTTGGGAACCTCAACACTTAAGCGCTGTAAGAATAAGGAAAATACAAATACTTTCTGTCTTAGAACAAAGAAACTTCAGAGGTTGCAGAATAACCTGTAAGGTTTTCTTGTCTATAAAAATGGGATAATAATAGCATCTACTCAAAGGATGGTAAGGATTAACTGGGATAACACGCGTCATTTACTTACCCTGGTGCCTGGCATACAACACGCCCTCGATAGAAGTTGGCTGTTACTCCTGATATGAGGGGTATGCTTTCTGTTGCTTCTTCTTTTATAATTGCTATATAAAAATGGCCCATGGAGACTCTTTGGTGGCCCTGGATTAAGAGGAGAATATGGCCAATTTCCAGCAAAGAATGGCCCTGGTTCAGGGACTTGAATAAGCCCTACCAGTTCTCTCTGTCACTAGAGACTTCAAATTGGAATTAATAAAGTGTCTTAGAGTTGCCGCCAGTTCCTTTATAACCCAATTTCCCACATCTTGTGTACCAGATGAGACATAAGGGATTGTGAATGCAAATGGAAAGTGGGATATTGTTAACTGGGGCCAATAAAAATATGTTTGTAGGGAGGATAGAACAAAGGCCTAAAGGCCTGATGTTGACAGAAACCATGTTAGTGTTTAATACATGACTTCATCCTAGTAAAAATAATAGTTCCCCCAGGCCTGCCAAGGAATGGGAGAACCAGGGTTATCTGTACCTCAACATGCCAGGAAACTCAGGGGTGTAAAGTAGCCTGTGTGTGACCCTGACCCAGCTCCCAGACACCATCATGGCATGTCTGAACGAAGGGCCTAGTAAATGGTGCCCACCTTGGAGACAGAGACAGACAAGGGCTCATCCCAACTCTGCTAACCTCCAGCTTACAGCAGAAGCTCTGGCTAGGAGCCCGAGTTTCCTGAAATGTACATTCAAGTACCAGTCAAACCTCTATAGAGTAGTTTTGTTGAATAAACAAGAGAAACGAGATACACAAGATTTAAAGGAAATGCTGGGACCAGCAGTTAGCATAATGGCTATGTTGTTGAACTCCCATGTAGTCGACCGTGGTTCAAGTTCTGGACCCGGTGGCTTAAACTCACACCGGGCGCGTGTGTGTGCGTGCCCAAGATCCCGAGAGGAGAGTGGACGAGAAGGGATTGCGGCGTGGCCATCCCCCCCTGGGAGGGTGATTTCTCGCTTTCTGTCTCTCTGTCTCTCTCTGTCTTTCTGGCAAGCGCACACACCCTATAGCAAAAACCTCTACAAAAAAAAAGAAAGTGGAAAGACTAAAGAAGCTGATAAAGAGTTCTGGAAAAATGGCTCACCCCCCTCTACCCCCCGCACTAGGGACCCCAATTTGGTTTCTCTTGGCTTCTGGGTCCCCATTGCATTATTCACCAGCTACTCACCTGGTTGCCTAGCAGTGGGAATCTGATCCCCCCCAGTAAGGAGGAGGCTGGGAGATTACATCTTGGGGGTGGGACAGGAGAGGGGAGACTTCAGTCCTCCATGCCATGGGCAAACCGAGATGCAGGGAGTCTGTCTTCCTCTGGGACACCCCGCAAAGCAGGTCATCAGTCCCCTGCCCCAACAGAAACCCCAAACCTCCTGACTGCCAAGATGAGGGGGTTCCCGGATCCTCTCCCTTTTCCCCGTTGTTCTTGGTGCTTGAGATCTGAGAGTCTCAAGTTCTGATCCTGACTCGGGGACTTACGATGATGTGTCTTTTTTTACTTCTCTCTCTCCCTTTATTATTATTAGTTTTTGCTTGTTTGTTTTTGAGAGGTTTTTGTTCTAGGGCACGTGCGCTCCCCAGAAAGAGAAAGACAGAGAGACAGAAAGCGAGAAATTACCCCTCAGGGGGAATGGCCATGCCGCAATCCCTTCTCCTCCATTCTCTTCTCGGGATCTTGGGCACGCATGCACACGTACCGGGCGTGAGTTTAAGCCACCGGATCCAGGACTCGAATCACCATTGGCTCCATGGGAGTCCAGTGATATAGCCATGACGCCAACTGCTGGTCCTTTTTTATTTGGCTACTTCTGAGAGCCTCAGTTTCCCCAGCCATAAAAGGTGACCCCACCACTGCCCACTTCCTAGGGTCACTGGGAGCATTCCGTGAATTACTATGATCCTCTAAGTCCGGTATTTGAAATAGCACCTGGCACGTGGTCCCCACTGGCGCCTGACCCGCGGATTTTGTTCTAAGTTGGAATGTCAGCTTGGCAGGAGTGTGGTCAGGGCAGGGAGGCGGGGCGGGGTGGCGAGGGGAGCCCGATGACGGAAGCCCTGTAGGGCACTTAGGATACTATATATAGCGTGTGCTATTATGGCTTCCTGGTGTGGTCTGGGAAGGTCTGGGCGAGATCCCAGCGGTCTGGGCGAGGCGACTGCAATGCCTACCCGACGGGGTTCGTGTTCAAATTAATACATGTTTGAGGGCTCGCACTGTGCGTGCTCAGTAGCGGCTTGGGCTGGGGAATGACAGGCAGATAGATGACGCTTTCTAATGTCACATAGCGATGTCACTCGGTGCTCGAACGATGCGTGTTCTTGATGGGACAAAGTGGACGGGGCGGTGACAGCCCCCTCATCATCTTGCAGAATTGAAATCAGCGTCTGGTTTGGGAGTGGGGTGGCAGCCAAGATGGGGGTCACCTTACTGGCTGGAAAGTGAGGGGACTGGGGTGTTTGAAGGAGGACAGTGATGAGGAATGTGAAATAGCAAGTCCCCCCTCCTCCAGCTCAGAGTCCAACCCTAGGCAATGGGAACCGGTGACCCTTGCCCCCAGGAAGGGGGATTGGCCGGTAGAGGAGGCAGCTTTGAAGTTACCATGGCAATAGTGAAATGGCTACTTCTGTCCCCAGATTCCCTCATTCTATCCCCCCCCCACCCGGTGCTTAAGGGATTCTGGGTAGGAGTCTTGGTCCAGAGAGGTCATGGAACCGAAAAGGAACACACAGCTGCTTTCTTTCTCTCTCTCTCTCTTTCTTTCTTTCTTTCTTTATAGAGGTTTTTGCTATAGGGCGCGTGCGCTCGCCAGAAAGAGACAGACAGAGAGACAGAAAGCGAGAAATCACCCCCAGCCAGGGGGAATGGCCATGCCACAATCCTTTCTCTTCCATTCTCCTCTCGGGATCTTGGGCACACATGCCCGGTGTGAGTTTAAGCTGCCGGGTCCGGGACTCGAACCACGAGAGACTATGTGGGATCGAGCAACAGAACCATTATGCCATCTACTGGCCCTAACAGACAGCATTTGAGGACCCTGGTGGGATTAGAGAGTGACTGTAGGACAGACTGGACATGGTTATTATAATTAACCATCAATATTAATCAGGGTAATTACTTACACATTGATTAATATGGAACTTTGCTCTTTATATATATTTTTTTTCCAGCACTGTATTCTAGTATTTTCCCTATAAAAATATCTCCTTGTGGGGCTAGCAGGTGGCATAGTGGTTGGGGTGCTGGACTTGTACGTGATCAACGAGGATTCAAGTCCCTGACCAGCGCCTTGAAACTCATGCCAGTCATGTGTGCGTGCGTGCCCAAAATCCCAAGAGGAGAATGGAGGAGAAGGGATTGTGGCATGACCATGTCCCCCGGAGTAGGGGGTGGAGGTAAGGGGTGACTTCTCACTTTCTGTCTCACAGTCTCTGTCTCTTCAGTGAGCATACATGCCCTAAATCTCTTAAAGAAGTAAAAAATAGGGGGACCAGCAGTTAGCGTAATGGCTATGTCGCCGGACTCCCACGTAGTCAACTGTGGATTGCGTCCCGGACCTGGTGGCTTAAACTCATGCCAGGCGCGTGTGCGTGCATGGCTAAGATCCTGAGAGGAGAATGGAGAAGGGATTGTGGCGTGGCCATCTCCTCTGGGGGTGATTTCTCGCTTTCTGTCTCTCTGTTTCTCTCTGTCTGGCTGGCGAGTGCACGCGCCCTATAGCAAAAACCTCTCCAAAAAAAGAAGAAAAAAGAAGAAGTAAAAAATAGGGACCAGCAATTAGCATAATGGCTATGACGCTGGACTCTCATGGTAGTCAACTGCAGTTCAAATCCCAGACCTGGTGGCTTAAACTCACACTGGGCGTGTGTGCGTGTGTGCCCAAGATCCCGAGAGGAGAATGGAGGAGAAGGGATTGCGGCGTGGCCATCCTCCCTGGGGGGTGATTTCTTGCTTTCCATCTCTCTGTCTATCTCTGTCTTTCTGGTGAGCACATGCACCCTATAGCAACAACAACAAAAAAAAGAAGTAGAAAAATAGGGACCAGTAGATGGTATAATGTTTACATGTCTGAACTCCCATGTAGTTGACTGCAGTTCAAGTCCCATACCCAGGAACTTAAAACTCATGCCAGATATGTGTACGTGCGTGCCCAAGATCCCTGGAGGAGAATGGAAGAGGAGGGATTGCAGCGTGGCCATACCCCCGGGGGGTGATTTCTTGCTTTCTGTCTCTGCCTCTCTCTGGTGAGCGCACACTCCCTATAGAAAAAATCCTTAAAAAAAAAAAAAACCCTAAAGGGACCAGCAGTTAGTGTAATGGCTATGT
>NW_006197961.1:1554889-1556619 GCF_000334495.1 Tupaia belangeri chinensis | reverse complement strand
GAGAATGGAGGAGAAGGGATTGCGGAGTGGCCATCCCCCGGGGGGGGCAATTTCTCACTTTCTGTCTCTCTGTCTCTGTCTGTCTGTCTGCTGTCTGGCGAGCAAACACGTCCTATAGCGAAAACTTCTCCAAAAAAAAAAAAAATCCTAAAAATTCTTTGCAAGGGACCAGCAGTTGGCGGAACGGCTATGTGACTGGACTCCCATGTAGTCGGCCGCAGTAGGTGGCTTAAACTCACGCCGGGCGCGTGTGCGTGCGTGCCCAAGATCCTGAGAAGAGAATGGAGGAGAAGGGATTGCGGTGTGGCCATCCTCCCTGGGGGGTGATTTCTCGCTTTCTGTCTCTGTCTCTCTCTTTTTAGCGAGTGCACGCGCCCTATAGCAAAAACCTCTCCCAGGTACAAAGGGGAAATAGAGGCGCCAAGCGCTGGGCTCTGGTCGGTTTCCAAGCGGTCCCGGGCTGCTGGCTGAGAGGGGACGGTGGAGAGCCGGCTGGGTGGGAGCCTGGGAGCCCCCCTCAGCCCTGCCCTCTCCCCACAGGCCCATGGCCGAGAGCTCCCTCTACCGGCAGCGGCTAGAGGTCATCGCTGTAAGTGACGCCCCACCCCGCCTCGAGGCTCTGGACTGCGCGCTGGGATCCCCAAACTCTCCCCACGCTCCTTCCTCTTCTCCCCCATCCCTGGAAGCAGGCTCAGGACTGCAAACGGGGTATCAGCGCCCTCAGCTCCGGCCTTGCCCGGGACGCCCCACCTAAATCCTCAGCCCCGTTCCGGGTCAGTTCCTCTGTCTGGTCACTACCACCCCAGAATGACGGGGTGACAACGTGGTACCCCCAGAATCTTACCATCCCAACTCCCTTTCGGAAGGCTGGCCTCCCCGGAACCCCGCGTCTGAGTCCTCTTTCTCCCGCCACCTCTCCAATCGCCCTAGCTTGGACCCCCATCCCTGAAGCCCTTCCCTAGAGACCCTCCATTTCTGACTCCTGTCTCTCTGGATCTCCATCGCTCGGATCCTGTCTGACCACCTTGGCACCCTCGAGTCTGCACCCCTATCTCACAGCATCCCATCTTTCTGTACCCCATCTCTGATTGCTATCACTGCACCCTCTCTGACTCCCTTTTAGCAACTCCATCTCTGTGCACCCCATCTATCTCTGCACCCCATCTCTGCACCCCACGTCTCTGAGCCCCCCGTCTCTTTGCACCCTCATAGCTCTGATTCTCATCTTTGCACACCCTCTCTGCACCCTTTCTCTGACTCCCTTTTAGTACCCCTATCTCTCTACACCCCAACTTATCTATCTCTGTACCCCACTTCTCTATTCCCATTTTTGCATCCCACCTCTTTGCACCCCATCTCTCTGCACCCCATCTCTGCACCCTGTCTCTCTGCAACCAGTCTCTCTGCACCCCTATCTCTTAGCACCCACATCTCTTTGCACCCCAAATGATCTATCTCCAGACCGCATTTCTGTCATTTCCATGTCTTCACCCCCATCTCTCTATCTCTGCACCCCATCTCTAATTCCCATCTCTGTACCATCATCTCTCAACCCCACCACACCCCAGTCTCCTCGGACTCTCACGACTGCACCCCATACCTGGACCCCCATTTCTGGCGGACCCCCACAGCTCTGGCCCTCCTCCTGGCCTTCAGCCCCAGGCCCCGCCCTCGCACCCCGCCCCGGGCCCCAGACCCCCTTTCGGCTCGGCCCGGCCTCCGCAGCATCG
>NW_006197961.1:1546283-1554715 GCF_000334495.1 Tupaia belangeri chinensis | reverse complement strand
GAGGGGCGCCGCCGGGCGCGCGGGGAGCTGGAGGAGGAGAAACTCCGGGTGGAGCGGCTCAAGGTTGGGGCGAGCGGGGGGCTTCCCAGCCTGGAAAATGAAGTGGGGTGTCTGTGGGATGCAAGGAGCCTCCGTCCAATGGGGGGGGCGGGCCATGGGGGGGTGTCGGTCCCAGCTTGAAGAGGGCGGCGTGGAGTGGTGATGGGGACATTGGTTCCACCCTGGGAGGAGTCTGGGGACAGCGGAGGTGACCCCAATTTGGGGGAGATGAGAGGAGCCTTGGTCCAGCCAGTGGGAAGGAACATTGAGTTCACCTTTGGAAGCGCCCAGTTCCATTCTGGAAGGGCTTCGTGGAGGAGGGCGTGGCTGTCGGCGCCTGGTAAGGTGGAGGGGGATGAAGCCTGTGTGTTCTGGCCCGGCAGGCTGGCCATGGGGTGTTAGTCCCGCCTGGCAATGTTGGGGGTGGGGGACAATGTAGACAAATAACCCAGCCTGGGTAGGTATGGAGCATTAAGAAATCTGGGCTGGTTCCGTGGTGATTAGAGCAGCTGGATCCCACATGGCCACACCAGGAGTTCGAATCCCGGACCCAGCAGTTTAGGATACGCGCCTGGCGCATCTGTGTGTATATCCAAAATCCCAACAGCAGAGAGATGGAGAAGGGATTGGGGTCCTTTCTTCTCTAACTCTCTCCCTGTCTCTCTGACAAGAGCACACGCCCCCTAGAAAAAAAAAAAAAAAACGAAGAAATTTGCCCAGGCGCCAGCAGATGCCCCCCACATGGCTGACTGCGGTTCGAGTCGCGGACCTGGTGGCTTAAAACACGCCGCGTGCCTGTGCGTGCGTGCCCAAGATCCCAGGAGGAGGAATTGCTGCATGGCCATCCCCCCATGGGGGGCAATTTCCCACTTTCTCTCTCACTGTCTCTCTCTCTCTCTGTCTCTCTCTGGTGAGCGCACAGGCCCTATAGCAAAAAAAAAAAAAATCTCTTAAAGAGCTGGAAGATGATGTGATGGTTAAAGGTGCTGGATTCTCACATGACCAATGGTGGTTTGAGTCCCGGACCTGGCAGCTTGTTTCTTGTTCTCTCACTCTGTCCCTCGAGAGAGAAAGAGAGAGAGAAGGAAAGAAAGAAAAATAAAAGCAATTCTTAAAAAAAAAAAAAAGAAGAAGAAGAAGAAGAAGAAGAAAAGAAAGAAAAAGAAAGAAAGAAATGTGTCCAGTCTGGGGGTCTGGAAGGGTACTTTACCAGGGGTAGGGTAGTCCATAGGCCCAGCCCAGGCTTCCCTTCCAATGCCCAGAGGAAGTCTCTCCGGGAGCGCTGGCTGATGGATGGAGCAGCCGAGGGGCCTGAGCGGCCCGAGGACCCCACCTTGAACGACCCCCAGTCCCCGGAGGGCCAGGCTCAGGCCCGAATCCAGAACTTGGAAGACAGCTTGTTCACGTGAGTGGGGACCGGCCAGCCCCGCCCTAGTCCAGCAAAGCCTCCTGGGCGCACTGGGGGAGTGGGTGCACTGAGTCTGGGGGTCCCCTCGAGCCTGGGGTCCCAGCTCCTAGCAGCCTCCTGTCTTCCCCAGACTCCAGTCCCAGCTGCAGCTGCTACAGAGCGCTTCGACAGGTGCCCAGCACAAGCCCTCGGGCCGGCCCACCTGGCGCCGACAGGTGATTGGGTTGGTGGCGGGGTGGGCGTGGCCAGGGTGGGCGTGGGCGGGGAGCCACAGTCAGGACGTTGGACAGAGGCGTGGTCCTCTCCTGGTGCCTCTTAGCCACTACGTCTGCGTTCAAATCCACCTAAAACGTACTTCTTTTTCTTTTTTTTTTTTTAATAATAATTTATTGTATTTTATTTATACATTCACTTATTTCTTAATCTGACCAGAAAGAGACAGAGGGTGAGAGTGAGAGAGAGAGGAAGTGAGAAAGCAAGCCACCAGATTCAGGACCTGAACCCTGGTCAGCCATGTGGGAGTGTGCAGCGCCTTAACCACCATGCCACCTGCTGGTCCCCGACGTACTTCTTTTTCTTTTAAATTAGTTTTGGGACCAGCAGTTAGCGTAATGGCTATGTCGCTGGACTGCCATGTAGTCGGCTGCGGTTCGCGTCCCGGACCAGGTGGCTTAAAACTCATGCCGGGCGTGTGGGCGTGCGTGCCCAAGATCCCGAGAGGAGAATGGAGGAGAAGGGATTGTGGTGTGACCATCCTCCCTGGGGGGTGATTTCCTGCTTTCTGTCTCTCTGTCTGTCTCTGTCTTGTCTGGCAAGTGCACGGGCCCTATAGCAAAAACCTCTTAAAAAAAAAAAAGGTAGTTTTTATATGTGGTCCTTTTGAAAGGAATTTTTATTTTGTCCTATTATTATTATTATTTAAACATTTGACCAGAGGGGACCAGCAGTTGGTGTAATGGCTATGTCGCTGGACTCCCACGTAGTCGACCATGGTTCGAGTCCCACAGGGCGCGTGTGCGTGCGTGCCCATGATCCCGAGAGGAGAATGGAGGAGAAGGGGTTACGGCATGGCCATCCCCCCTGGGGGGTGATTTCTCGCTTTCTGTCTCTCTGTCTTTCTGATGAGTGCACACATCCTATAATAAAAACCTCCCCCCCAAAAAAAACCTTAAAATTTGCCATTGGGTGTGTGGGCTTCCCAGAGAAAGACAGAGAGAGAGGAAAAGTGAGAAATCACCCCCCAGGGGGGATGGCCACACTGTAGTCCCTTCTCCTCCATTCTCCTCTCGGGATCTTGGGCATGCACGCACACGGCGTTGAGTTTAACTGGGTCCGGGACTCGAACTGCAGTCCACTACATGGGAGTCCGGCACATAGCCATTATGCTAACTGCTGGTCTCATATGTATTTGTGTTTATGTGCATTGGGCTGTAAATGACAATAGCAAAAAGCCTAAGGGGGAACCAGCAGGTGGCGTGGTGGTTAAGGTGCTGGACACTCCCACATGGTTGACTGCAGTTCAAGTCCCGGACCTGGTGGCTTGCTTTCTCACTTTCTCTCTCTCTCTCTCTCTCGTTAAATTAGAATGAATGAATGAATAAAATTAAATAAATAATTCTTTTTAAAAAGTACTTAAAAAACAAACACCTAAGGGCCCACGGCGACTTCGGTAGCTGGTAGAGTAGACCCTTAATACAGAGCTGGCTGCATGAACACGGTGCTGACGAAGCACCTACTGTGTGCAAGGCCCTGGAACAGAGGGGCTAAGACAGGTGAGGACGGCTAAGGTGTAATGTGGAATTTGGGGGGCTAGCAGGCAGCCTGGTGGTTAAAGGTACCTGAGTGAAGGAGGACAGGGAATTCATGGAGCTGGTCTGGGAAGGGGTGAGGGGGCAGCAATTCCACAGCCACTGAGGAGACTGCAGAGACTCCCCCATGGCTGACTGTGGTTCGAATCCCAGACCTGGCAGCTTGCTTTCTCACTTTCCCTCTCTCTCTTTCTGTCTCTCTCCGATCAAATTTAAAAATAATAATCAAGTTAAATAAAATAATTCTTTTTTTTTTAAATGTGGGGACCAGCAGTTGGCGTAATGGCTATGTCGCTGGACTCCTATGTAGTCAAGCGCGGTTCGAGTCCCGGACCTGGTGGCTTAAACTCATGCCAGGCGCGTGTGCGTGCGTGCCCAAGATCCCGAGAGGAGAATGGAGGAGAAGGGATTGCGGCGTGGCCATCCCCCCTGGGGGGTGATTTCTCGCTTTCTGTCTCTCTGTCTGTCTCTGTCTTTCTGGCGAGTGCATGTGCCCTATAGCAAAAACCTCTCCAAACAAACAAAAGTGGAATTTGGTCCTGAAGCAATAGGGAGCCATGGAGGGTGTTTGAGCAGGGGTGGGGATACTGGCGGTGGGGAGGAGATCTGACCGAGCTTTGTCGTTGTTGCAGGGTCAGCGTCCTCTCTCCCAGCCCATCGAGGAGGCGGGGCATGCAGGTGGGTGTTGGAACCCTTGGGTCTGAGAGCCAGGTCACCCTCACATCGGGCGAGGATGGGGGTCATCTTGGTCCCTCCTCATGCTCTTCCTCTCCTCTCCTCTCCTAGGCCACACTGATGTGGACAAGAGGTCCTCCCTGCCGGCCCATCCAGTGTCCCCAGAGTCCCCGTCTGAGCCTGGGCAGGAGGCCATTGGGGTTCTGCCAACCTCGAGGCAGGTCCCCGGGGCGGTAGGGGCCGCCTCAGAAGCCAATGGCCCTTACTCCGGTCCCAGCTGCGCTCCACAGGAGGAACCGAGTCAGAGGGGGGTGGGGGACGCCAAAGCGGGGGACGTGGTGGAGGTGGTGTGGGAGGGGCTGAGGGCCACGGAGGACTGTGCTGTGATGGCCACAGGCCCAGAGCTCGAGGCCAAGGTGGAGGAGGTGGTTCTGGAGGCCATCGGGGCCCGGCAGGGGGCCAGCAGCCCGGAGCTCCCGGCGTGGGTGAAGGACGACAGGGAAATCGTGGAGGTGGTCTGGGAAGGGGTTGGGGGTGGCGACTCCACGGCCACCGAGGAGGCTGCAGGGACCGGCTCTCCAAGGCTCCAGGAGGGCCAGGAAGAAGTGGCTTCCAGAGAGGAGAAAGATGCCCCCCGGGGCAGCCCCGAGGGAGAGGGACAGGGGGGCTCCGGAGGCGAGGAGGGGTCCTTCATCTGGGTGGAACGGGTGACCCTGAGCGAGGACTGGGAAGAGCTGCTGGTCGAGGGGCCCACAGAGGCAGGGAGGGAGGGAGGAGGTGAGGAGACCTGGGAAGAAGAGAGGAGAAAAGCAGAAGAGTCCACGGGAATAGGGGAGAAGGGAAGTGAGGGAGAGGCAGGAGCAGAGGGAGACAGAGCAGAGATGACGGCGCAGGCGCAGGCCGTGGAGAGGCGCGGAGGGGAGCCGCGGAGGGAGACAGAGAGCAGAGGAGGTGAGGACAGGCTGGCGACAGAGCAGACAGGGGCCGAGGAGGCGCTGGGATTAGAGAGAAAAGACACTGAGGGACCTTTGAGGGCAGAGGAAGAAAGAGCAGAAGAAAAAGTAGGAATGGAAAAGGAGGTTGAGAGACTCTTAGGAGTAGAGAATTTAGGCGAGGGAAATCAAGAGGTGGTGAGAAAAGGGGAGGAGCCACTGGAATTAGAGAGGAAAGAAATTGAGGGGCCTTTGGGGGCAGAGAGGGACAGAGAAGAGGAAAAACTAGAAGCAGAGAAAGAGGAAGTCAATGCAGGAGTCGACAGGAAAGAAGGTGATGGTGAGAAAGAGGCAACCGAAAAATCATTGGTGACGAAGAGAAATGGAGGTGAGGGGAAGGAGGAGGAAGAGAAGACCCAGGGGGTAGGGGAGGATCTGCATGCTGAACAACCCAGAGAGTCAGGGGGAGAAATGGAACCCCAGGCAGAGGAGGTGAGCAAGACTGATGAGGAGTCAAAGCCAGAGGAAGAAAGACTACAACCCTCAGACAAGCAGGAGGGCTCCCTAGAGGAGGAGGTAAATTCCCAAACTCCTGCTGAGGGCCAGGGGGACGCCACACCCCTCCTAGCTGAGATCCCAGCCCCAGGGCAGCCTGCGGAGTGCCAGCCACTGCTTCAGAGGGAGGGATCCAGCGCCAACCCCAGTGCCCACCCCGCGCCCACCTACGCCCCTGCCCGACAGCCTGAGCCATCGGCCCCCGCCGAGGGCGAAGAGGCAAGCGGCCCGAAACAGAAGACGTGCCAGTGTTGTGTGGTGATGTGAGCCTGCACCCTCCACCCACGCCCAGCTCCTCATAGCTACCTCGGCCTCTTGGCATCCAGCGGAGGGTCCCAGGCTCACACCGGGCACCACGAGCCTGGCCGTGACACCCAGGAGCCAGCTGGCCCGCACGTCCACCTGTGCCTGGGCTTCCGGACCCTTGGTCCACTGCCTGCAACCCTGGCCCCTTTGCAATGACGCCTTTATACTTGAAAATAAAACCTCAAAGCACTCGGACAGCTGGGTGGGTGTGTTCTTGGTACAGAAGCGGCATCACCTCCTGGTGGGAAATTGAAGGTTAAACTGGCCCAGCAGGTGGCGTGGTGGTGAAGGCATTGGACTCCCACATAGTCGACCAGGGTTCGAATCCCAGACCTGCCTAACTTTCTCACTTGCCTTCTCTCTCTCTTTCTCAAACCAGCAGGTGGGCTAATAGTTACATCTCTGGACTCCCACATGGCCAGCTGTTGTTTCAGTCCCGCGTGCATGCATGCCCAAAATCCCGAGAGGTGAAGGGATTGTGGTGTGGCCATCCCCCCTGGGGAATGGTTTCTCACTCTCTGTCTCTCTGGTGGCGAACACATGTATCCTATAAACAAACTAACTCGGGACCAGCAGTTAGCGAAATGGCTATGTTGCTGAACTCCCATATAGTCGACCACAGTTCGAGTCCCAGACCCAGTGGTTTAAACTCACACTGGACGCCTGTGTGTGCGTGCCCAAGATCCTGAGAGGAGAATGGAGGAGAAGGGATTGCAGCGTGGCCATCCCCCAGGGGGTGATTTCTCACTTTCCCTCTCTCTGTCTCCCTTCAGCATGTGCCTCCTATGACAAAAACAACCTAAAAACAAAAAAGAGATTAGGAATCAGTGAGACTAAGTTGCTGTAACAAAAAGAACTCCAGCTACAATAGTTATAAAAACAGAAAAGTGGGACCAGCAGGTGGCATGATGGTTAAGGCACTGGACTCCCACATGGCTGACCAAGGTTTGAGTCCTGGACCTGGCGGCTTGCTTTCTCACTTTCTCTTTCTCTCGCCCTGTGTTTCTCTGGTCAAATTAAAAAATTAATAACAAATTATTTATTTATTTATTTTGAGAGGTTTTTGCTACCGGGGCGCGTGCACTCGCCAAAAAGACAGACAGTAAGCGAGAAATCACCCCCCAGGGGGATGGCCTTGCCACAATCCCTTCTCCATTCTCCTCTTGGAATCTTGGGCATGCATGCACGCGCACCCGGTGTGAATCTAAGCCACCGGGCCCGGGACTTGAACCGCAGTCAACTACATGGGAATCCAGTGACATAGCCATTACGACAACTGCTGGTCCCAATAACAAATAAAATAAAATAAATATAAACCAAAAAAAAAAAGTTTATTTCTCTAGGCAGCTCTGATCCATGGGGTCATTCAGGGATCCACTTTTCATTTCTCTCCCCACTTCCTACTTGGGGCTAACCAAAGCTGTCATAGTACGGGTATATTCCAGGAAAGGGAGGAGCGTGTGGAGAAGCCCCCACTCTGTCCTGTAAGGTCTACACAGACCCCGCAGCGGTACACATGTTCCTTTTGCCCATATTCGTTGTCAAGAACTCAGTCCACCCAGCTGCAAGGGAGGCTGGGACTATGCCCAAGTGCAGTTCTGTTACAGCAGAAGGACAGGTTTTGCCAGACAGCTGTCACTCACATTTTCATTTATTTCTCTTCAGTCTCTTATCCATCCGTGTACTCCCTACTGGGGTCAGGCCCTTCTCTGTAGGGAGTTCTTCCATCCCAGTTCTTCAGGGCTGGGTGTCCTCAGGAAAGTGACTCAGCCTCTCTGAGCCTCAGTGTTTGCATCTGTCGAGACAGCCAGTCCAGGGCTGGGGTGCATCCTGTGTGACCACAGTTGTAGCCTGGTTTGCAGCCCCCAGGCTGGGGTAAGGTTCAGGCTAGAACCTGCAGCCTGTGGGGTTCCAGAAGGCCCAGCTCCTCGGCTGTGGGCAGGAAGTGTTTCTCATATCCAGAGTCGATTGGAGTGGCAGCCCTGGGGTCCTCGGTCACCGGCTGTGGCTCTATCTCTTCTACTTCCAGGATAGGTGAGTCCTGGGGGGGCTGGACCTGGGGCACGTCCTGAGAAGAAAAATGCCTGAGCTCCTGCCCCGGGCCTCACCCAGTCCCCATGGCCCAGAATTTCTCAGCCACCCACAGGGCCCTGACAACAAGCTGTTTGTTGCTGTTTTTGTTTTTGTTTTTGTTGCTCACCTCCACGTGGGGCTGGCTAAAACTGCTGTTGGCGGGATCAGGAACCTTCTCCCAGACCCAGCGGGGCAGGACCTTGTGCCACAGCGGGAGGGACCTGGGATACAGGCAGGAGTCAGAGCAGGGAGTCCCCGAGGCGTCTGGAGGCTTCCCTCCGACACCAGCTGCAAGCTAAACAGACACCCAGCCCTGCCCTCTGTCCCACCTGGGACCTCAGTATGGGACATTCTTACCTTCCCGAGGTGGCCAGGCTCAGGCCACAGCCCAGTAGGAACACGCCCCACAGGAACAGGACACCGGGCAGGACTTTCCACTGCAGGGAGTTATCTAGTGAGCGAGAGGAGAGAGGAGCGGGAGATCCCTTAGGGATGGGGCGGGGCTCGAGGAACAGAGGCTGTAAGTGGGCGGGGCTTGCGAATGCTAGGGACTAAGAATGGGGGTAATCTTGGGGTGGGCGGGGCTAGAGACAGGCTGTAAGTGGGCGGGACTTGGGGATGGTAGGGACGAGGGGT
>NW_006197961.1:1539394-1540378 GCF_000334495.1 Tupaia belangeri chinensis | reverse complement strand
GGCGTGAGAGACAGACTGCAAGTGGGCGGGGCTTGCGAATGAATAGAGACTATGAAAGGGGTGTTCTTCCGGTGGGCGGGGCTTGGGTGACAGAAGCTGTAAGTGGGCGGGGCTTGTGAATGCTAGGGATGAAGGATCCTGGTGATCTTGGGGTGGGGCGGGGCTTGAGGGACAGAGGCTGTAAGTAGGCGGGGTTTGTGGATGAATAGAGAATAAGAATGGGCGGGGCTTGAGTCACAGGCTGTAAGTGAACAGGGCTCGTGACCCCATACGGACTAAAGAAAGGGATCTTGGAGTGAGGCAGGGTTTGGGAATAGGGCATTACTGTGCCAGGTCAGAGTCAAGGTCAAAGATGAGGGGAACCTGTCAGAGGAGAAACAGCATTGCCTGATAAATCACAGCAGCGTTTAGTGGAATTAAAATACTCAAGGGGAGGGCAGCAGATGGCGGAGTAGTTACATCGCTGGACTCCCACACGGAAGACCACGGTTCGAGTCCAGCACTCAGTGGCTTGAAAATCACGCCGGGCGCGCGTGTGTGTGTGTGTATGTGTGCTCCAAAGATCCTGGGAGGAGAATGGAGAAGAAAGGATTATGGTATGGCCATCCCCCCTGGCAGGTGATTTCTCACTTTCCCTCTCACTGTCTCTGTCTGTATCTCTTTAGGGAACTCAAGTCTCTAATGCAAACCAAAAAAATCCTAAAACATTTTTAAATAAAATTAAAACACTCTTGGGGTTGCTGAGGAGGGTGTGGTGGTTAAGGTACTGAACTCCCACGTAGCTGACAGGGGTTCGAGTCCCAGACCTAGCAGCTTTCTCTCTCTCTCTCTCCCTCTGTTTCTGTCTCTCTCTGGTGGTGCAGGTGTCCTATAGCAAAAATTTAAAAATAATAATAATACAAGTCAAGCAGTTAGCGTAATGGCTATGTTGCTGGACTCCCATGTAGTCGACCGCAGTTCAAGTCCCGGACCCGGTGGCTTAAA
>NW_006197961.1:1528335-1539164 GCF_000334495.1 Tupaia belangeri chinensis | reverse complement strand
TCTTTCCCTCTCTCTGGCGAGCACTTGCACCCTACAGCAAATTATTTAAAGAACAATTTATTTTATTTATTATTTATATTAATTATGTATGAATATACCAATATATTATATATTGTTATTCTATAATGTTCTGTATTAGTATTTATAATAATTATTATTGTCCTTTAATGATTATTAATTGTTTATTATTATTATTGTCCTTTAATTTGCTATAGGGCAATTGCACTCACCAGAGAGAGAGGAGGACGGAGGGAGCGAGAAAGCAAGCTGCCAGGTCCAGGATTCAAACTGTGGTCAGCATATAGGAGTCCAGTACCTTAACCACCATGACACCTGTTGGCCCCATATAGCAAGTTAATAAATAATAATCTGGGGGCAGCAGGTGGCGGAGCTGTTGAGGTGCTGGACTCCCACATGATCAATGGTGGTTTGAGCCCTGGGTCTGGCAGTTTGCTTTCTCTCTCTCCTTCTCCCTCTCCCTCCCTCTCAGGTCGAATTAAGTCATAATAATAAATAAAAGTAAATAAATAATTTTTTTTTTGGAGAGATTTTCACTGTAGGGCGCGTGCGCTCGCCAGACAGACAGAGAGAGACATAGAGACAGAAAGCGAGAAATCACCCTCCAGGGGGGATGGTCACGCCGCAATCCCTTCTCCATTCTCCTCTCGGGATCTTGGGCATGCACGCACACGCGCCCGGCGTGAGTTTTAAGCCACCGGGTCCGGGACATGAACTGCGGTCGACTACGTGGGAGTCCAGCGACATAGCCATTACGCTAACTGCTGGTTCCCAATAAATAATTTTTTAAAGAGAGTTTTTTGCTATAGGGTGCGTGCGCTAGCCAGCCAGACAGAGAGAGACAGAAAGCGAGAAATCACCCACCAGGAGTGGTTACCACGCCACAATCCCCTCTCCTCCATTCTCCTCTCGGGATCTTGGGCACACACACACACGTTCCTGGCGTGGGTTTTATGCCACCGGGTCCAGGACATGAACTGCAGTCGATTACATGGGAGTCCAGTGACATAGCCATTACGCTAACTGCTGGTCCCAAATAAATAATGGTTTAAAAAATAATAATAACAGGGGCCGACAGGTGGTGTGGTGGTTAAGGGTGCTGGACTCCCACATGGCCAACCAAAGTTCAGGTCCTAGATTCGGTGGCTTGCTTTCTCACATTCCCTCTCTCTCTCTCACTCTGCTCAAATCAAAATAAATAAAATAAAATAAAATAAAGTGAAATAAAATCTGGGGAAAAAAAAATCCCCTACCAGGGTTAAAGGTCACCCTCACAACGACTCCCAAATAATGATTCCAGACCCCGCTCCCGCAAAAGGAAAACACACAATTGGAGCAAGTCCCCTCCTTGTGGCCCATACCACACTCTGTTACCGGGTAGGTGAAGTTGGAGGCTGGGGCGACCGGGTGGGCCCTGTCCCGCGATGGTGGAAGCGGTCACCCATATCTCGCAGGGACCCGAGTGCAGGTCAGGCAGGGTGATGTTCTGGGTGCTGCCACTCACTGAAGGACAGGAGAGGGGTTGGGGAGACAGGGGAGGCTGAGCTCAGGGGCTTTGCACATGCTTCTGTGCGGTCTGCAACACGCTGCCCCAGAATCCTCGTTCAGGTCTTCGTTCAATCATCACCTCCTCTACCTGCCATGCCTCACTACAAAATGCACCCTGGGGCCAGTAGGTGGCGTGGTGGTCAAGGCGCTGGACTCCCACATGGCTGACTGTGGTTCCAGTCCCAGACCTGGCGGCTTGCTTTCTCACTTTCTCTCTCTCCCTTGCTCTGTCCCTCTTTGGTCAAAATTAAAATAAATAAATAAAGTTAAATAAAATACCATTTTGGGGGGACCAGCAGGTGATGTGGTGGTTAAGGTGCTGGATACTTTCACATGGCCGACCACGGTTTGAGTCCTGGACCTGGTGGCTTGTTTTCTCACTTTCCCTCTCTCTGTCTCTCTGGTCATATTAAAATAAATAAATGAATAAATAAAATTAAATTTAAACAAGACTTCTTTTCTTAAAAAATAAATAAAATAATAATTCTTTATAAAAAAAAATTCAGCCTAGGGATCAGCAGTGGTGTGGTGGTTAAGGTGCTAGACATTCCCACAAGGTCGACCACAGTTCAAGTCCCGGACCTGGTGACTTGCTTTCTCACTTTCCTTCTCTCTCTCTCTGTGACTCTGTCAGGTAAAAATAAAAATAAATGAATGAACAAATAAAATAAAATCATTCTTTAAAAAAAAAAAAAATTGGGCCTAGACCCAAGAGTAGGAAAAAGAAATGAAAAGCACATGTAATCCTACAATCTGGGTTGACACCGAGAGGAATCCTTTCCATACGTGGGCCTCCGCTCTGCTCAATACTGGTTTTATTTGACCAAAATGGAACCATCTCACAGTTTTGCAATCCTTTTATCTTTTTCGCTTAATAAAATATGACGGGCATCTTTCGGTGTCGATAAATATAGATCGAAGTTTTCATTGTTAATGGGCTGAATGATAGTCTATTACATGGATAGCCAAGAGAGGAATTGGCCTCTAGGGAAGGGACACCATCATCAATTTCCCAGGAGCTAAGGAAGAGCCAAAGGGGCCCCTCTGTGCTGAAGGGTAGGGTAGGGTGATTAGGGGGTCTTGCCGGGAGTGGGAGGAAAAGGTGGGAGGCAGGGAAGCTCACCATTCTTGCAGACGGGAGGCCTGGATCCGCTCCGAACACACACGGTGTAGTGGGTGAGGTGGCCCCGGAGCTGGCTCCTGGGGACCTTGCCCCACGCGATGGCAGGGGTCCCAGGGGGGTCATCGGGGAGTCGCCATAGCGCTGGCCCTGCTACGGGTGCTGGGGGGAAAACTCCGAGACTCAAAGACTGCAGGGATCCAGAACACCCCCCCACACACATTTCCATTCCCACTTCTTACCCAGTTCCTCTCTGAACCCCCAGACTGAAGACGCAGGGGCCAAGCCCCAAGGGGAAACCGCGGTCACTGTGATTCGATAGGGGACTCCGCCCGTGAAAGTCCCTGGGTAGTGGAGGAGGAACAAGAACCAGTTAACGTTGGCTCTTAGGGACCAGTAGATGGTGCGGTGGTTAATGAAGCTGGATTCCCAAAACCATGGTTCGTATCCCAAACCCAGTAGCTTTAAAATCACGCCGGGCGCGTGTGTGTGTGTGTGTGCAAGATCCCGAGAGGAGAATGGAGGAGAAGGGATTACAGCGTGGCCATCCCCCCTGGGGGTGATTTCTCATTTTCCCTCTCTCTGTCTCTCTTCTCTCTGGGGAGCACACATGCCCTATGGCAAAAACGTAAATAAATAAATAAATAAAAGTAAGGTTGGCTTTTGGAGCCAGCAGGTGTCCTGATAGGTAAGGTGGCTGGATACTCTGTAGCACATGTCACAGTTCGAGTCCTGGGACCAGCAGATGGCGTGGTGGTTAAGGTGCTGGACACTCCCACATGGCCAACTGCGGTTTGAATACGTAACCTGGTGGCTTGCTTTCTCACTTTCCCTCTTTTTATCTCTGTGTATCTCTCTGGTCAAATTAAAATAAATTAATGACTAAATAAAATTAAATAAATAATTATTTTTTTTTAAAAAAGTGAAGGAGAAGGGATTGAGGTGTGGTTATCCCCACTGGGGAGTGATTTCTTGCCTCCTGTCTCTCTCTGCAAGTGCACATACATATAGGAAAAAACTAAAATGAATTTATTAATTAAAGTGGGCTCATTTTTTTAATCTTTTTTAAAATTATTCTATTTAACTTTATTTATTTATTTTAATTTGACCAGAGAGGGACAGAGTAAGTGAGAGAGGGAAAGTGAGAAAGCAAGCTGCCAGGTCCTGGACTTGAACCGTGGTTAGCCATGTGAGAGTCCAACACCTTTAACCACCACGCCACCTGCTGGGTCCTGTTTTTCTTTTTGAATGTTTATTAAATTTTATTTATTAGTATTTCTTTTTTTTTTTGGAGAGTTTTTTTTTTTTTTTTGGTATAGGGCGCGTACACTCGCCAGACAGACAGAGAGAGACATAGAGACAGAAAGCAAGAAATCACCCCCCAGGGGGGATGGCCACGTCACAATCCCTTCTCCTCCATTCTCCTCTCAGGATCTTGGGCACGCATGTACACGCGCCCAGCGTGAGTTTTAAGCCACCGGGTCCGGGACACGAACCGCGGTTGACTACGTGGGAGTCCAGCGACATAGCCATGACGCTAACTGCTGGTTCCCATTTATTAGTATTTCTTAATCTGACCCAAGAGACACAGAGAGAGAGAAAGAGAGTCCTAGACCTGGTGAATTTTGCTTCCTGACATTTTACCACTGGGCCACAGCTCACCCCATCCTTTCTTTTTAAGTTTTGGTATAGGGCCCGTGTACTCACCAGAGAGAGACACAGAGAAAGAGAGAGAGACAGGGAAAGTAAGCAATCACCCCCTCGGGGGAGATGGCCACGCCGCAATCCCTTCTCCTCCATTCTCACTCGGGATCTTGGGCACGCACGCACATGCACACACACACACACTTGGCATGACTTTCTTTTTTTTAGAGAGATTTTGGCTCTAGGGTGCATGCACTAGCCAGAGAGAAGACAGAGAGAGTGAGAGATCATCCCCATGGGGTATGGCCATGCCGCAATCCATTCTCCATTCTCCTCTTGGGACTTTGGACACGCACACATGCACGCACACGCACCCGACGTGAGTTTTAAGGCTGCTAGGTCTGGGACTCGAACTGCAGTCCACTACATGGGAGTCCAATGACATAGCCATTACATCATCTGCTGGTCCCCCTGAACTGATTTTCAAGCTCCCAGGTCTGGGACTCGAGGCCATGAGGGAGTCTTGTGCCTTAACCACCCCGCCACCTGCCGCCCTGTGGTCCCCTTTCCCCTTACCAGCTGAGACGGAAACCCAGGTGATCCACAGCCTTACCTGGTAACAGAGCACTGAGGTTCCCGGGGGGAACCCAGATCCAGTTGAAGTTCTCCAAGGGGTCCCCATCTTGAGCCCAGTCAACCACGTGCTCCTGTGTCTCCCCGGAGCCCTGTTGCCAGGTCACCAGCAGCTCTGGGCGCCCGGGGATACTGCGGACCTCCACACTGCGGGGGGCGGAGCCTGGGGCTAGAGGGTGGGAGGAGTCTCAGCTGTCCATCAGGGCATCCCTCCGCCCCTCCACGGCGCTGAGCTGGGCCAATGGCTACGTCTGGACTCCCATGTAGTCGAACGCGGTTCAAGTCCTGGACCCAGTGGCGTAAATTCACACTGGGCATGTGTGTGTATGAGCCCAAGACCCCAAGAGGAGGATGGAGGAGAAGGGATTGCAGCATGGCCATCCCACCTGGGGGGGGTGATTTCTCGCTTTCTGACTCTTTCTTTCGGGAAAGCAAAAACCTCTCCCCCACCCCCCCAAAAAGAATGATTTTTATTTAATTTTATTCATTGTCATTATTTTAATTCTATTTCTTTGAAGTTGACCACAGAGAGAGAGAGAGAAGGAAAGTGAGAAAGCAAGGTGCCAGGTCCGAGACTTGAAGCATAGGCAGCCACGTGGGAGTCCAGCGCCTTAACCACCACGCCACCTGCCGGCCCCCTGTTCATGCTTTCTTACCCAAGCAGAGCAGAGAGAGGTTGGTGGGAGGCTCCCAGCTAGAGGCATTGACAGCGGACACACTTGCCCCCTCAGCCCAGGTGGGGATGGAGGTGTTGCAACAGGGGAGTCCTTCCTGGGTCAGCGTCTGCCCTCCAGCCCAGAACAGGACCACATAGGCCACCTGCACACAGGACTCCGGGGCCTGAGAGATCAGGGGAAGAAAGGGTTAATAATACGGGGAGGTGGGACCAGCAGTTAGCTGTGTTGCTGGACTCCTATGTAGCCGACCGCGGTTCGAGTCCCGGACCCGGTGGCTTAAACTCACACCGGGTGCGTGTGTATGCGTGCTCAAGATCCCGAGAGGAGAATGGAGGAGAAGGGACTGCAGCGTGGCCATCCCCCCTGGGGGGGTGATTTCTCGCTTTCTGTCTCTCTGTCTTTCTGGCAAGCGCACGTACCCCGAAAACCTCTCCAAAAAATAAAATAAATAAATAATAATCCGGGGTGGGGAGGGCCCCCACCCCAACACTAACCCTAACTCTAGTACCAGGTACCTGGGGCTGGTGGAGACTGGGGTAGGTCATGTCATCCAGACCCTACTGATTTCTGTCTCTGTCTCTCTCGGTCATGGAAGAAATAAATAAAGATAAAAAAATCTCTTAGGACCAGAAGTGGCATGGAGGTTAAGGTAGCTGGATCCTATATGGTCTCCTGATGCTTGAAATCACACCCAGGGGACCAGCAGTTGGCGTAATGGCTATGTCGCTGGACTCCCATGTAGTCAACCGCAGTTCGAGTCCCGGACCCAGTGGCTTAAACTCACGCCGGGCGCGTGTGCATGCGTGCCCAAGATCCCGAGAGGAGAAAGGAGGAGAAGGGATTGCGGCGTGACCATCCCCCCTGGGGGGTGATTTCTCGCTTTCTGTCTCTCTGTCTCTCTGTCTGTCTGGCGAGCGCACACGCCCTATAGCGAAAAACCTCTCCAAAAAAAAAAAAAAAGGGCTGGATTCCCACAGGAGCAACTGCTGTTCAAGTCCCAGACGTGGTGGCTTGGAAATCACTCTGGGGGCCAGCGGGTGAGAAATCCCTCCAGAAGTAAGGGCCAATGGTACTCCCTCTCCACTCTCCTCTTAGGATTTCGGGCATACACGCCCTGTGTCATTTTCAAACTGCTGGGTCAGGGACTCAAACCATGGAGTCACCCCTGTGGGATCCTGCTGCCATAACCTTCATGTCACCTGCTGGCCCTGGGATTTTTTTTTAATTTTTATTTGTTTCAGGGCACATTTGTTCACCGGAGAAAAAGACAGAGAGACAGAGAGAGAGCAAGAGAGAAAGCACCCCCCATTGGGAATGGCCACACCGCAATTGCTCCTTCACATCCCTCTCAAGATTTTTGGGCATTCACGCACAAGCGCCTGGCATGTTTCTCAAGCCACCAGGGAACCACACAGTCGGCCATGTTGGATCCAGCTGCTTTCACCACCACGCCACCAGCTGGCTCCCCGTCAGGTACTTTGATGATGACAAATGAACAAAACAAATAGAGCTAGTTGAGATGACACAGTTTCTAATTAGAGCAACCACACCTTGAACACTTACACTTGGTTCTTCAGGAGATAGCAAAGGCTAAAGGGGGAAGGGCAGATGTAGATACAGCGCAATCTACAAAAAAATTACAGTACCTCTGGGTGTGTGCCATGCAGCCTTAAGCAAAACTCTTAAAATGCTCTTCGTCTTGTTTACTTATGCTATAAGAGGACATCAAAAACTTTATGGAAAATGGAATTAAATGATGAGTTTTATTGTGGTGCAAGAGAACTTTGAAACATATGTGGGTTTTCTTTATAATATACATTTTTGGTGAACTTTCTGAATATCCTTTGTATGAGAGGGATTGTAACACCCACTTCAAACTGTCATTATAAGGTTTTAAGTGGTCTTTTACATTCAGAAATTAATTCATTTAACAAAGAAGGATGGAGAGTTATTTACTAGGTGATGGGGATACAGACCTGGCCCTTGACCTCACAGTGCTTTTATTCTAGCAGAAAAGATAAATATTGATTAAATAAGTACAAAAATAAATATAAAGTTATAAGTGTGCTAAGCATTTTGGAGACTTTTATGGTACTATGAGGATGGGAAATCCATCTTAGCTAGGCAGTGGGAGGTCAGGAAATCAGGGAAACTACTGAAGAGGTGACTAAAGGGCAGCGATCTACAGTAGAAATTGGTCTGGACCACCTAGAGACAGGAGAAATGCCTTTGAGCAGAAATATTCATTGGAGTAAGAAATAGTCCCAGGGAGAGATGTGATGCAGTGGAACAGGATACCTGTGAGAAATCACGAGAAAGGCAAGATGCCTTCAACAATAAGCACTACGGGAAATATGAGTATGACAAGGCTGAAGTGGTGGCAGGAGTCAGGCCTCACAGAAACTTCTAGGTCATGTTCTAAGAGCAATGGAAAGCCTGGGAAGGGTTTGAGCATGGATTGATAAGATAGTATTTGCTTTTCAGATATATCACTCTAGCTGCATGCCATCTGAAAAATAAGGCAATGAGGGAGGGAGCAGTTAAGTGGATATTGCATTCATCTAGGTGAGACACAGATTTGGCCTTTTGGGTCCTGGCATTGGCAAGGAGATGGAGGAAATAGGGTATGCTTAGTAAATGTTAGATAAATAATAACTTGTTTTTATTACAGATACTGCATATGTTATCTCACTAAATCCATATAAATTCTCTGCAGGGAAGGCTTCTGGTCTATTTTCACATAAAGAAAACAATGTTTCAAGTGAGTAATGCTTTATAAAATAGACCACTTAGGACCAGCAGTTGGTGTAACCGTTATGTCGCTGGATTCCCACATGGCCAACAACAGTTCAAGTCCTGGACCTAGGGGCTTGAAACTCATGCCAGGCACATGTGCATACATGCCCAAAATCCCAAGAGGAGAAAGAAGGAGAAATGATTGCAGCATGGCCATCCCTTATGTGTGTGGGGGGTGAGGTGGGGGGGTGGGGAGTGATTTCACTCTTTCTGTCTCTCTGTCTCTCTGGTGAGCACACGTGTCCTAGAGCAACAATCTCTCTCTAAAAACATTATAATAAAGGACCACCTGAATTAAAAACATAACCATGAAACAAGATTGCACCTTAGCTCTTCTTTGAGCAAAAGAATGTGGACTTTTTCTCTGTTTGCCCTTTATATAAAATCCATGCCAGAAACACGAAATAATGTCACAGGCTACATGGTCATTTAGAGACAGAGGCTGCCAGAATGTTCATCTATTTAGATTTTTTTTTTAAAGCACAAAAGTAAGCACCTATATTCATTGATAAATTGTCAAACTCAAAAATGTAGAGCTCCAAATCACAAATATATTTACCATCACTTCACTGAACTATACTCTTTAATAGTTGCTTTGCATCATCATCCTTATAAACTGCGTATATAATCATCAGAGTACTTTGTAGTTCTACTTGCATGTATTGGTGTCGAGTAGATACAATTAAAGAATCACTTTTTTTTTTTAAAGTAAACCCCAAAGGTCTAAGGGGTTTTTGTAGTTATCCCATGGAAAAATAATCATCTCATCTAAATTTCTCACACTATTCCCAAGACTACTCTTCTTTTTGCCCCAAGAGTTATAAATCCAAATGCTTGCAGAGGCCAGTCAGGGATGGCAAAAGTATACAAAAGCCTGGGGGAGTAAGAGCTGTAACAAATTAGTAAATAGCACTTGGGTTTAATTAAAATATATCTACACTCACATAGACGGGAGGATTCACACATAACTTTGGGCAAGGGTCAACACTAGCCTATCAGCTCTGCACTGTTTGCTAGCACATAGACAAATATCCCTAAGTATTCACAAATTATTAAGTGCAATATACTTTTAAAAATCTAAAAATAATGTTGGATGCTTCCTTAAAGTTCATCTTCAGGAAAACTGTCATTTTTATGATGCTGTTCTATAACTACTCCAAAAAAAAAAAAAAAGGGCTGGATTCCCACAGGAGCAACTGCTGTTCAAGTCCCAGACGTGGTGGCTTGGAAATCACTCTGGGGGCCAGCGGGTGAGAAATCCCTCCAGAAGTAAGGGCCAATGGTACTCCCTCTCCACTCTCCTCTTAGGATTTCGGGCATACACGCCCTGTGTCATTTTCAAACTGCTGGGTCAGGGACTCAAACCATGGAGTCACCCCTGTGGGATCCTGCTGCCATAACCTTCATGTCACCTGCTGGCCCTGGGATTTTTTTTTAATTTTTATTTGTTTCAGGGCACATTTGTTCACCGGAGAAAAAGACAGAGAGACAGAGAGAGAGCAAGAGAGAAAGCACCCCCCATTGGGAATGGCCACACCGCAATTGCTCCTTCACATCCCTCTCAAGATTTTTGGGCATTCACGCACAAGCGCCTGGCATGTTTCTCAAGCCACCAGGCCTGGGACTCGAACCACACAGTCGGCCATGTTGGATCCAGCTGCTTTCACCACCACGCCACCAGCTGGCTCCCCGTCTTTCCTGACAAGTGCTGAGAATTTTAACTGGTCCTCACTGCTCACCTTCCACAGAAGCTGGGGTGTCTGTCCGCTGGAGGTCCCGCAGAGGATCCCTGCTACCCACACGTCCTTCGGAGCTGGGGGGAATGAGAACAGGGGAACGCATGAGAGACCAGCCAGACTTCTGGGGAAGGGGGTGGTGGAGATGGGACGAGCCGGTTAGCCTCACCGGACTGAGGTGTCTGGAAAGACAGAGGGGGGCTCCACTCGCCCCACAGATCCTCCTCTGTCTGCACCCGGCAGCGGCCGGACACCTCATAGCTGCTGGCTAGTTCCAGGTCCTGGATCTCCACGGAGGCCAGGGACATGCTCAGCTCTGGTTCCACCTGAGGACGGGACAGGGGACAGTCATGGGCCAGGGAACAAGTGGAAGGTACTTGAACGTCAGTGTTAGCAGAGTGACCAGCCCTCTTGGCTGGCCTTGAACTGGGCCTCTCAGGGCTGGCCCCACGGCCTGGGGGTTAAGAGAGTCGGATCCTGGGACCAGGAGTTAGCGTAATGGCTATGTCACTGGACTCCCATGTAGTTGACAAGAGTTCGAGTCCCAGACTCGGTGGCTTAAACTCACGCTGGGCACTTGTGCGTGCGTGCCCAAGATCCCGAGAGGAGAATGGAGGAGAAGGGATTGTGGCGTGGCCATCCCCGCTGGGGGTGATT
>NW_006197961.1:1525182-1528313 GCF_000334495.1 Tupaia belangeri chinensis | reverse complement strand
GGGGTGCACGCGCCGTATAGCCAACATCACGCCAAAAAAAAAAAAAAAGAAAGAAAAACATACATACCAGGTGTATGTGTGTGTGTGTGTGTGTATATATATATATATATATATATATATGTCCAAAATCCCGAGGGAAGAATGGAAGAGACGGATCATGGTGTGACTATCCTCCAGCAGGGGGGTTTCTCATCTCTACTCCCATGTCTCTGTCTCTCTCCAGTGAGCATAAGTACTCTAGAGCACATTTTCTTTTTTTGGAGAGGTTTTCCCTATAGGGCGTGTGTGCTCGCCAGACAGACAGAGACAGAGAGACAGAAAGCGAGAAATCACCCTACAGGGGTAATGGCCACACCGCAATCCCTTCTCCTCCATTCTCCTCTTCAGGATCTTGGGCACGCACGTACACACGCCCGGCGTGACTTTAAGCCACCGGGTCTGGGACTTGAACTGTGGTCAAGTACATGGGAGCCCAGCGCAATAGCCATTAAGCCAACTGCTGATTCCTCCCTATAGCAAATTGTTTTTTTTTTTGGAGAGGTTTTTTTCACTATAGGGCGCGTGCGCTTGCCAGACAGACAGAGAGAAACATAGAGACAGAAAGCGAGAAATCACCCCCCAGGGGCGATGGTCACACTGCAATCCCTTCTCCTCCATTCTCCTCTCGGGATCTTGGACATGCACACACACGCGCCCGGAGTGAGTTTTAAGCCACGGGGTCCTGGACGCGAACCGTGGTCGACTACATGGGAGTCCAGTGACATAGCTATTATGCTAACTACTGGTCCCCCCTATAGCAAATTTTAAAAAAAGAAAAAAGTAGCCCAGCGGGGTCTTGACACTGTGATCCACCCCCAGCCTTGGCCAGCCTTGGCTCATAAATCCACCCAGGCCCTTAGGGCGATCTCAGGATTTGAACCGGGACCCTTTCCCAGTGGGACTGTCCCCTAGAGCATTCCATGCAACTGCTCTGTGCTGGCTTTTGGGTGGGATTTGGACACACTCCTAATGAGCCCCGGGCTGAGTCTCTGGTTTGGGGACAATGCCCCAGGCCGTGTCCAGAATGGGTCAGGGGGCAACGGGCCTGACACTCACCAAGGTCCAGGTCTCCTCCTGGCATCTTTGGTAGCGGAATTGGCACAACAGGTCTTTATGGGAGGGCCACGTGGGTGGTGTCCAGTGAATGGTGGCATCCAGAGGGTCAGCGTCTGAGAAGCCCACATCCGGGGACAGCCAGGGGGTGTTTGGTTTCACTGGGGAGGGAAAGACAGGGTGCAGTGAGCTGGGCCATGCAGGACCACGGCCCCCCTCCATACACGCACGGCGCCCCACCGTCCAGCTGTATTACGTCGGGTCTCCAGGTCCACGAAGACTGGGGACCAGAGAGGCCGGCCCGCCTCGGTCCCCCAGACCAGGAGTTTATCAAACATGGTGAACCGTGTCCGCGGGATGGCCACCCAGCTCTGCCCGGTGGGCACCGTCACAGCCTGGGTCTTGTAGGAATGACTGTGAAGAGAGATACAGGGGTGCTGGGACCAGCAGTTAGTGTAATGGCTATGTCCCTGGACTCCCACGTAGTCGACCGCGGTTCGAGTCCCGGACCTGGTGGCTTAAACTCACGCTGGGCGCGTGTGCATGCGTGCCCAAGATCCCGAGAGGAGAATGGAGGAGAAGGGATTGCGGCGTGACCATCCCTCCTGGGGGGTGATTTCTCGCTTTCTGTCTCTCTGTCTCTCTCTGTCTGTCTGGTGAGTGCCCTATAGCAAAAATCTCTCAAAAAAATACAGGGGTGAGCTAGACACTGGGCTGGGCACCGAGGCCTCTGTCCCAGGCCTCAGACCACAGTTCGAGTCCCGGACCTGGTGGCTTGCTTTCTCACTTTCCCTCTTTCTCTCTCTCTACGTCTCTCTCTGGTCCAATTTAAAAAATAAGTGAATAAATAAAAATTAGATAATTATTTAAAAAAAATTTTTTTTCAAGTTGGGACCAGCAGATGGAGTAACGGCTCTGTCACTGGACTCCCACGGAGTCAACCACTGTTCAAGTCTTGGACCAGAGGGCTCGAAATGCACGCCAGGCACGTGTGCGTGTCATGTGTGTCCAAAATCCCGCCAGGAGAATTGGAGGAGAGCACACTGTGGCGTGGTCATCCCCCCCCGGGGGGGGTGTGTGATTTTTCTCTTTTTGTCTCTCTCTCTCTCTGTCTCTCTAACGAGTACATACACCCTTATAGCAAAAATATTAAAAAAAAAAAAAAAACGGGGAGGGGGCCAACAGGTGGCATGGTGATTAAAGCACTAAACTTCCAACATGGCCCATCATGGTTCGAGTCCCGGACCTGGTGACTTGCTTTCTCACTTTCCCTCTCTTCCTCTCTAGTCAAATTAAAATAAATAAATGAATAAAGCTATATAAAAGAATTTTTTTAAAAAAATTTTTAATGTTGTTTTTCATGTTCAAGCATGTCCTCCTTGCCAAGCACCTAGCTCGTTAAATGCTCAGAATCGGGGTGGTAAGTGTCCTTTTTATTGTCAAAGGAGGGAACAGAGAGGGGAAGCAACTGGGCCAGGGTCCCTCAGCGATGAAGGAAGGAACCCTGGAATGGAAAAGGTCAATGGGGAGATCTGGAGGCAGGGCCCCTGGGTCTTTGCAACCGGAGGGAGCTGGGGTCAGGGCAGCCACCTCTAAAGCCTCAGTTTCCCCCAAACCACCTCAGTCGGGTGTACTCACTATTTCTGGCTCTGGAAGTGCAGTATGATGGGGGCTTCCAGGTCCCCAAGAGGCTCCCATGAGCAGTTCAAGTCGCCCAATGGTTCTACTCCGTAGCACTGAAGTGGCCCAAGGCTGCCTGGAGGGCTGCCTGGAAGAAGAGGCAGAAGCCCCCAAGGAAGGGGGTGAACTCCACACCCCCCAGACCATGACCTTGTGGGGACCTCTGACCCATTGTACAGGGCGTTTAGGGGCCCCTGGTAGCAATGAGCTGCAGGAAGGGGGCGCTGGACACCCCTACCCAGGCTTCGCGCAGAACTCCTCCCCTGTCGCTGCTATTCACATCCTGTTAGCACCTCCAGAATGCTCACCACCCCATCTGAGACTCTGGTTCCTCCCCCCCCACCACCCCGCAGGTCGTC
>NW_006197961.1:1511228-1524632 GCF_000334495.1 Tupaia belangeri chinensis | reverse complement strand
GGGCGGGGCGGGGAGGACCCACTGTCTGGACCCGCTATCCCCCAGGTCCAGTCTTAGGGATGGGGCAGGGGGGCTGGAGGGAGAGGGGCTGGAAGGCAAAGAGGGGGTGGAGGGTGGTGGGTTGGGGTGAGGGATTGTGCTGGGGGGCCCCCCGGCGCCTGGTCTCTGGAGCCTGCAGACCAATGGATGCGCGAGGCTCCCAGACCTGAGCCCCGCCAGGGTCCCTAACCCTAACCCTAACCCCGCACTAGCACAGGCTGCTAATTTCACTTTTGCTGCACCCCCATTTGCAGCAGTTGCCCGACAGGCCAGCCAGGACATCTCGGCTGCCCCGAGGAGCCCCTGGGGTTCCCTGCCAGCCAGGTCGCCCCCCATAAAAGGCCTGGGGGGACTTGTTCGGGGACAGCCACTCGCTGGAGCTCACAGCCTCATCCAGCTCTCCAGCCAGGCGGTCTGTATCGGCTTCCGCGTTCAAGAAGGCATCGCCTGCAAAAGATGAGACGGGTTCAGACAGCGGCCAGCAGGGGGCGTGGTGGTTAAGGCGCTGGACTTCCACATGGCCGACCGTGGTTTGAGTCCTGAACCTGGCGGCTTGTCACTTTCCCTCTCTCCCTTTCTGCCCAAATTAAATAAGAAAGAAAATTAAGGAAATAAGTTCTTTAAGAAATAATAATAATGAGGGACCAGCAGATGGTGTAATGGCTATGTCACTGGCCTCCCATGTAGTCGACCGTGATTCAAGTCTTGGAACCGGTGGTTTAAACTCACGCCAGGCGCATGTGCATGCGTGCCCAAGATCCCGAGAGAAGAATGGAGGAGAAGGGATTGTGGTGTGGCCATCCCCCCCGGGGGGTGATTTCTCGCTTTCTGTCTCTCTGTCTCTCGGACGAAATCATGTACCCTATAGCAAATATCTCTCAAAAAAAAAAAAAAGATATTTGAAGGGGGAAACACAGGAAGGGGTTCGGACACCGCCACAGCCAGAATCCTGGCTCCTGGCAGACCTGGCTGCTTCTCTGCTCTCGAGACCCAGCCTCACAGTTCAAGCGTTGGATTCCACTCAGTCCTGGGTTCGAATCTCATTCTGCTACCGGCATTGCTGGATGCATTCTTCAGTCTTATTGAGCTTGCCTTTAGTCTCCTGTCATTTCTTTCTTTCTACTCTTTCTTTCTTTCTTTCTTTTTGGAGAGGATTTTTCGCTATAGGGCACGTGCACTTGCCAGACAGACAGAGAGAGACATAGAGACAGAAAGCGAGAAATCACCCCACAGGGGGGATGGCTACGCCGCAATCCCTTCTCCTCCATTCTCCTCTCGGGATCTTGGGCATGCACGCACACGCGCCCGGTGTGAGTTTTAAGCCACCGGGTCCGGGACACGAACCATGGTCAACTACGTGGGAGTCCAGCGACATAGCCATTACGCTAACTGCTGATTCCCTCTTTCTACTCTTTCTTGATTGAGGACCTGGTGGTGTAAAGCATGCCCTGGGGAACCAGGCTGACCGGGCAGGAACCCAGCCTCTCCTCACTGTAACTGTGAGTGGAGAAGTTAATTCTCCGGGCTTCAGTTTTCTTGTCTGCAAAGGAGTGCGTAATAACTGCCACGTTTTATAAGGAGAAGAGGTGTTAATACCCATAAAAAAATTTTAAGGGAACCAGCAGTTAGCGTAATGGCTATGTCGCTGGACTCCCACGTAGTCGACTGTGGTTCGCGTCCCGGACCCGGTGGCTTAAAACTCACGCCGGGCGCGTGTGCGTGCGTGCCCAAGATCCCGAGAGGAGAATGGAGGAGAAGGGATTGCGACGTGGCCATCCCCCCTGGGGGGTGATTTCTCGCTTCCTGTCTCTATGTCTCTGTCTGTCTGGCGAGCGCACGTGCCCTATAGCGAAAACTTCTCAAAAAAAAAAAAAATTAAAACAATGTCCGGCACATGATTGTACTCAAAATAGTAGTAGTCATTTATTGAGTATTTAAAGTGTTTCTTAAGTATATATAGATATATAGATATGTAAATTTTCTATAAGGTACATGTGCTCTCCAGAGAGAGACAGAGACGGGTGAGAAGGCAAGCTGCCATGTCCAGGACTTGAACCACGGTCAGCCGTGTGGGAGTCCAGCACCTTAGCCACCATGTCACCTGCTGGTCCCATTACTATCATCATCATCATTAGTATTATTCTGTAGACAGAGATTTTGCTATAGGGCATGTGTGCTCTCCAGAGACACAGAGACAGAAACTGAGAAATCACCCTCCCTGGAGGGGTGGGGGATGGCCACACCACAATCCCTTCTCCTCCATTCTCTTGTCCAGGTCTCCCCGTACACGAGCCCGATGTGAATTTTAAGTCGCTGTGTCTGGGACTCGAACCAGTGTTACGTGGGAGTCCAGTGATGTAACCATTACACCATCTGCTTGCTGGTCCTCCCATTATTATTATTTTATATTTGCCCAAAGAGAGAGAGAGGAAAAGTGGGAGAAAGCAAGCCTCCAGGTTCGGGACTTGAACCACCATTAGCCATGTAAGAGTCCAGCACCTCAACCACCACGCCACCTGCTGGTCCTCCTCCACTGTCTTCTAGCCCCAGAGGGTGTTGTGCCTGCCTGCACCTGAGCCCCGGCTGGATAAAGGGGGGGACCCTACTCCGTCCCCGAGTGTCCTCCCGGGTCCACCCAGATGCACGCCCTCTGCAGCCTCACCCACAGCTTCTCCGGCCAGGGAATCCGAGCGTCTCCACCGCGAGCCCCCGCAGGTGAAGATGACGGCGCGGATGAATTCGCGGCCGCAGAGCTTCACGCCATACGGTGCAGGGCGGGCCTCGGGCCCCGGGCCCCAGCGGCAGGTCCCCAGCCAGCACCCACAGCGTCAGCAGGGACAGCAGAGCGCGCCTGGCCATGACGGACAGAGACGCCTCCGCCGCGAGTGGGAGTTCGCGTCCCTTCCTCCTCCGGGTCCCCTATTTATACCGAGGAGCTCCCCCCAGCCTGGTCGGAAGGAGGCTGAGAGGCGTCCTTTATCTCTTCCAGCAGAAACGAGGTGCGCACGACCCCCGCCAACCCGACCTTTCCCGCTTCTCCAACCAAGTGATAACCTTTCCTTAGCAAGGGGGTGACGTGGCCCGGTGCATGGCCGGCTGTGACAGACGCAGGCGAAGAGGTCTCTAATCTGCAGAGACCAGAGACACATCTCCCCGCCGAGTGAGGTGGGAGGGCAAGACCCAACCCTTCAGAGCCAGGGTTCCAGACCTCTCCAGCATAATATAAAATGTATTTGTCTCCCCTGTGAGAGAGACATGCTTACGTGATGGGCCAAGCACAGCTATCATTTTTTAAAAGAATTATTTTATTTAAGTTGATTTATCCATTTACTTATTTGTATTTATTTATATTTTTAATTCGACCTGAGAGAGAGAGAGAAAGCAAACTGCCAGTTTCAGGATTTGAACCGTGGTCAACCATGTGGGAATCCAGCTCTTGTTAACTATCACACCACCTGCTGGTCCCTATTTTTTTTTTTTTAAGAGAGATTTTTGCTATAGGGCCTGTGTACTTGCTGGAGAGACAGAGAGACAGAGACAGAAAGCAAGAAATCACCCCCTGGGGGGATGGCCACGCTGCAATCCCTTCTCCATTCTCCTCTTGGGATCTTGGGCACGTACCCACATATGCCCAGCGTGAGTTTAAACTGCTGGGTCGGGGACTCAAACCGTGGTCGACTATGTGAGAGTCCAGCGATGTAACCATTCCACCATCTGCTGGTCCCAACACTGCTATAACTTAAAAAAAAAAAAAGGTTTTTTTTCCTCCTAGTTTGTAATAAGGAGTGTGCACTTGCTGGAGAGAAAGAGAGAGAGAGAGCGAGAAAGTACCCCCCAGGTGGGATGGCCATGTTGCAATCCCTTCTCATTCTCCTCCCAGGATTTTGGACACATATGCATACGGGCCTGGTGGGTTTCTCAAGCCACCAGGCCTGGGACATGAACCTATACCATTTGGGACCCACCTGTCCCAACCACCATGCCATCGGTAGACTTTTGTTTTGTGTTGTTTACCATGATTAAAAACTAGGGACCAGCAGGTGGCATGGGGGTTAAAGATGCTGGATTCCGGGACCAGCAGTTGGCGTAATGGCTATGTCACTGGACTCCCATGTAGTCGACCGCAGTTCGAGTCCTGGGCCCAGTGGCTTAAACTCACGCCAGGTGCGTGTGCGTGCGTGCCCAAGATCCTGAGAGGAGAATGGAGGAGAAGGGATTGCGGCGTGGCCATCCCCCCAGTGGGGGTGAGTTCTCACTTTCTGTCTCCCTGTCTCTGTCTCTGTCTTTCTGGCGAGCGCACGCGCCCTATAGCAAAAACCTCTCAAGAAAAACAAAAACAGATGCTGGATTCCCACAACGGCCAAGTGCGATTTGAGTCCTGGACCTGGTGGCTTATTTTCTCACATTCTCTTTGTCTCTCTCGCTGGCCAAATTAAAAAAAAAAAATAAGAATAACAAATGTAATTAAATAATTATTTTTTAAAAAATCATAATTTTGTTTGGGCCAGCCAGTGGCATCGTAGTTAAGGTGCTGGACTCTCCTATGGAGTACCACAGTTCGAGTTCTGGATTTGGTGCCTTGAAACTCATACCAGGCGCGTGTGCGTGCGTGCCCAAGATCTAGGGAGGAGAATGGAGGAGAAGGGATTGTGGTGTGGCCATTTCCCCCCAGGGGATGATTTCTCACTTTCCCTCTCACTGTCTCTCTCTGGCAAATGCACATGCCCTATTGCAAAAACAGTAAAATAATAATAATTTTGTGGTCGAGAAACATGCTGGGCATACGTGCGTGCGTGGTCACTATTCTGGAAGAAGGCAGAGGTGGAGGAGAAGGGATCGGTATGATTCCTAAGGGGGCGTTCTTTCCCTCTCTCTCTTTCTGGTGAGTACACATGTCCTTTGGCATATACAAAAAGAAATAAATAAATGAGTTAACTCTGTGTTTGGTCAATTTCATCTCAGTTTAGAAACAGAATAATGGGGGGGGGGGGCTGTAGGTAGCATGGTGGTTAGGGATGCTGGAATCACACATGACCATGTGCAGTTTGAGTCCCGGACCTGGTGGCTTGCTTTCTCTCTGTCCCTCTCTGGTCAAATTTAAATAAATACATAAATAAAGTTAAATAAGATCATTCTCATGAAAAAGAAAAACAGTGGGACCAGCAGTTGGCATAATGGCTATGTTGCTGGACTCCTATGTAGTCGACCACGGTTCGAGTCCCGGACCCGGTGGCTTAAAACTCACGCCGGGCCCGTGTGCATGCGTGCCCAAGATCCTGAGAGGAGAATGGAGGAGAAGGGATCGCAGCATGGCCATACTCCCTGGCGGGGGATGTCTCGCTTTCTCTCTCTCTGTCTCTCTCTGTCTGGCTGGCTAGCGCATGCGCCCTGTAGCAAAAATCTCTCCAAAAAAAAAAAAAAAAACAGAACAGGGACACAGGTGGTAAGCAGGCCTAGTTCGAATCCCAGATCCCAGTTCTGCCCCCCCCCTTTTTTTTTTTAAATTTGACCAGAGAGAAACACAGAGAGGAAAGGTAAGAAAGCAAGCCACCAGGTCTGGGACTCAAACTCTGGTTGGCCATGTGGGAGTGTCCAGCGCCTTAATCACCATGCCACCTGTTGGTCCCATTTAAAGGAAAACACTTTTTTTTTTTTCTGGCTGCTTTCTTGCTGTGTGTCCTTAGGTAAGCCACATAACCTTGCTGTGCCTTGGTTTTCTTACCTGGCGAATGAGCATGTGAAGGCGCTAGTTGGTGGCACGGTAGTTCAGGCAGGTGGGTCCCACATGGAGAACTGCTCGGTTCATGTCCCAGACCCAGTAGTTTGAAAAGCACAATAGGTGTGCGTGTGTGTGTGTCCAAAATCCTGAGAGGAGAATGGAGGAGGGATGTGGCATGGACACATCACCCCTGAGGGGGGGGGGATCTCTCACTTTCCCTCTCTCTTGAAGGAAAGTTTTGCAGCAAAAACTGAAAACAAACAAACAAACGAAAAAAATCATTGAGCGCATCAAATTCCTACCCCGGCCTCTGGCCTGCGGTAGGTGGGACTTAGCTGTGGAGCAGAGGTAGAGAGCTGTATTCCTTTGTCCTCTTCTCAGCACACACGCCTGGCCTGCACGCCCCATCCCCTCCCCCGGGGGTCAAAGGCCAAGAGCAGCGATCCAGACGACACCGTCATGTCTGCTGTACCGCGCTCCAGATGACCGGGGTCACGGCTGCCTGGATTGTGTGGAAAGGCCTGATGAGTAATCCACTCTGTTTTATGTTTTGATGCATTATTATTGTTATTATTATTTTACATTTGAGCAGAGAGAGGGAAAGTGAGAAAGCAAGCCACCAGATCTGGGGCCTCAAGCTGCAGTCGCTCATGTGGAAGTCCAGAGCCCTTAACCACCACGCCACCTGCCGGCCCTGAGACATTTCTGCTCTAGGGACTTAATACTTGCCAGAGAAAGAGAGAGACAGAGAGACAGAGAGACAGAAAGCGAGAAATCACCCCCCAGGGGGGCTGGCCACGCCGCAGTCCCTTCTCCTCCATTCTCCTCTCGGGATCTTGGGCACGCACGCACACGCGCCTGGCGTGAGTTTAAGCCACCGGGTCTGGGACTCGAATCATAGTCTCCTATGTGAGAGTCCAGTGACATAACAGCTACACCATTTACTACCCTCACCTCCACTTCTTCCTTTTCTTTCTTTCTTTTTCCTATTGGAAGGTATGTGTGCTCACCAGAGAGAGAAAGAGAAGTCACGTCCCAAGGAGAAGGCCACACCATAATCCCTTCTCCTCCAGGGATTCCAAGTATGCCCACATACGTGCCTGGTGGTTTTTTTTTTTTTTTAATAAAAATTATTTTATTTAACTTTATTTATTTAAATTTGACCAGGGAGGGACAGAAAGAGAGAGAGAGAGAGAAAGTGAGAAAGCAAGTCACCAAGTCCAGGACTTGAAC
Source organism: Tupaia belangeri chinensis (assembly GCF_000334495.1). Classification (NCBI taxonomy): domain Eukaryota; kingdom Metazoa; phylum Chordata; class Mammalia; order Scandentia; family Tupaiidae; genus Tupaia; species Tupaia belangeri. The sequence continues at coordinate 1,517,641 of NW_006197961.1, read as the reverse complement.
CATGGTCAGCCATGTAGGAGTCCAACGTCCTTAACCACCACACCACCCACCAGCCCCATGCCCAGTGTGATTTTGAAGGCACCAGGTCCAGGATTCGAACCGTGGTCGGCCATGTGAAAGTCAAGCACCCCAACCACCAAGACGCCGGCTGGCCTGAGACGCCTGTTATGTCTCACCGACAAGCGAATCAGCGTTTCAGACTCCGTCAAGCTGGATTGGAATCCGGTTCTTCCATGACCTTGAACAAACGCCCCGTACAGCTCTGAGCTCACAGAGGACAGACATAATCAGCCAGACGTGCTTCCTGGGTTGTGAAATTATAGAAAGCATCCCACACCCCCAGGGCACCCAGGAAGTGGGGTGGGTTGAATGGTGCCTTGCAGAAAGTTAGGAGGGGACTTCCAAAAGTTCGTGGGAACGTTGGGATGAAAGTACGAGGTGATGTGATGCAAGAAAAATTTGAAATCTCTGTGTCTTTTTTTTCTCCATATGCATTCTCTGGGAAATTAAATGTTTTCTTTTTCTATAATGATTTTATTTCATTTTATTTAGCATTATATTCTTTAGTTAATTAATTAATTAATTTGTGGAGAGGTTTTTGCTATAGGGCGCATGCACTCGCCAGAAAGAGAGAGACAGAGACAGAAAGTGAGATCACCCCCCCAGGGGGGATGGCCACGCCACAATCCCTTCTCCTCCATTCTCCTCTCGGGATCTTGGGCACACACACGCCTTTGGCATAATTTCCAGTCAAGCTGCTGGGTCCAGGACTTGAACCATGGTTGGCCACCTGGGAATCCATTGCCTTAACCACCATGCCACATGCTGGCCCTGAGAATGGCTTTTTTTTTTTTCTTTTAAAGAATTATTTTATTGGGACCAGCAGTTAGCATAATGGCTACGTCGCTGGACTCCTATGTAGTTGACCATGGTTCGAGTCCTGGACCCGGTCACTTAAACTCATGCTGGGCGTGTGTGCGTGTGTGCCCAAGATCCCGAGAGAACAGAGGAGAAGGGATTGTGGTGTGGCCATCCCCCTTGGGGGGTGATTTCTCGCTTTCTGTCTCTCTCTCTCTGTCTTTCTGGCGAGCGCACGCGCCCTATAGCAAACACCTCTCCAAAAAAAAAATTATTTTAATCGTATTTATTTATTTATTTTATTTGACCAGAGAGGGACAGAGCAAGATAGAGAGAGAGAGAAAGAGAAAGCACGAGAGCAAGCTGCTAGGCCTGGGATTCAAACCACGGTCAGCCATGTGGGAGTCCAGCACCCTTAACCACCATACCAGTTGCCAGCCCCAAGAGATTGGCTTCTTTTTAAAACAATTTTTAAAAAATTTATTTATTTTAAATTTGACAGAGAGAGAAAGAAAGGGAAAGTGAGAAAGCAAGCCACCAGGTCCAGGACTCGAACTGTGGTCAGCCATGTGGGAGTCTAGTGCCCCTAACCACCAATGCCACCTGCTAGCCCTGAGGTTGGTTTCTGAGCAGAGCGTTGCTGCTGTCTTGTGGAGCCAGCCCTTTCCTGAAGTGAGGAGCCTTGCTAGCCTTTGGGACTCATGACTCTGCTCTTATTCGGATAAAGGGTCTCAGTCTCCACAGATGGAATTAAGATCCTTTCAATGAGATCATCCCGGATTATCCAAGGTACCTAAATCCAGGGACAAGTGTCTTTATAAGAGACAGAAGAGTTGAGGACACAGACAGAATGCAAAATTCTATGCGATGACAGAGGCCAAGGAAGCCTGGAGTCCCCAGGGGCTGGAAGAACCAGGAGGACTCTCCCCTACAGGTTGTGGAGGGAGTGTGGACTGCCGATTCCTTTGGACTTCCAGCCTCCAGAACTGTAGGAAAAGAATTGTTTGGTTTTTAATTTTTTTTTTGTCTTGTTTCATTTAGTTTTCTTTTTTTTTAAATTATATTTTGTTTACTTTTTTATTTGTTCATTCATTTTATTTTAATTTGACCAGAGAGAGACACACATGGGTGAGGGGGAAGAGAAGGAAAGTAAGAAAGCAAGCTACCAGGTCTGGGACTCAAACCATGGTAGGCCACGTGGGTGTGTCCAGCACCTTAACCACCATGCCACCTGCTGGTCCCCAAGATTTTTTTTTTTTCTAAAGAGATTTTTGTTATAGGGTGCATGCATTCACCAGATTCAGACAGAGACAGAAAATGAGAAATCACCACCCAGGGGGGATGGCCACACTGCAATCCCTTCTCCTCCATTCTCCTCTCAGGATTTTTGACACATAAGCGCCTGTGCCCAGCATGAATTTCAAGCCTCCAGGTCTGGGACTAGAACCGTGGCTGGCTACATAGGAGTCCAGCGATGTAACCACTACAGCATCTGCTGGTCCTATTTTGCTTTAGTTTTTGCTAAAGGGTGTATATGCTCACAGGAGAGAGACAGAGAGAGAGAGACAAAATGAGACAGCACCTCCCATCCTCTGGGGGGATGGCCAAACCACAATCTCATCCAGTCTCTTCATAGGATTTTGGGCATACCCACCATGTTTTTTAGTCACCAGGTCTGGGACTTGAACCACATAGCAGACCACATGGGGATCCAGGTGACTTAACCACCACATCACCAGCGGACTCAGCCTCCTGTATTTTTTCACTAAACAAATACCGAAATCTCCCTTTATCAAAATTCCCTTTACATGGGCCCGGCAGGTGGCATGGTGGCTAAGGTGCTAGATTTCTACATGGCCAACTCTGATTCGAGTCCCAGACCTGGCGGCTTGCTTTCTCATGTCTCTTTCTCTCTCTCTGGTGTAATTAAGTCATAATCTTGATAATAATAATAACCAATAAAATAAAAAAATCTTTAAAATATTCCCTTTATGCATTTTTTTTTTGGAGAGGTTTTTGCTATAGGGCACGTGTGCTCGCCAGAGAGAGAGAGACAGAGAGACAGAAAGTGAGAAATCACCCCCCCAGAGGGGATGGTCACGCCGCAATCCCTTCTCCTCCACTCTTCTCTCGGGATCCTGGGCACGCACGTACACGTGCCCAGTGTGAGTTTAAGCCACCGGGTCCAGGATGTGAACCCCAGTCAACTATGTGGGAATCCAGCGACATAGCCATTATGCTAACTGCTGGTTCCCATTTTTAAAAAAGAATTTTTAAAAATGTATCTTTATTTATTTTAATTTGACCAGAGAGGGACAAAGAAAGAGAGAGAGAAGCAGCAAGCTGCCAGGTCCGGGACTTGAACCATGGTCAGTCATGTGGAAGTCCAATAACTTTAACCACCCCACCGCCTGTTGGCCTCCTCTTTCTTCATTTTTAAAGAATTATTTTATTTATTATTATGATTCATTTTTAATTTGACCAGAGAGAGTCAGAGAGAGAGAGGGGAAGAGTGAAAAAACAAGCCACCAGATGTGGGATTCAAACCACAGTTGGCCATGCGGGAGTCCAGTGCCTTAGCCCCCGCGCCACCGACTGACCCCGCCTTTGTTTTTGTTTGTCAATGATTACCTTGCTGGAGACTGGGACAGTTGTCCTGCGTGTCACCCCACCTCCTGGGCTTGCCTGTCGCTTGTCAGTGTGTTCTTTTGACCTTTCCCACGTCTCTCCATTCCCTGTAAACCCGGATGCGAAGTGGAGAGATTTGGTCAGAGCCAGCTTTAACCGTTGAGCAAAATGTGTCCTAGGAAAAGCTGTGAGCTTCCTACTGTCCCATGCCAGGACACCCCCCTCCAGGTCTGTTTGTCCCTTGGCTGTGACGCTGAGCTCCATTACAGCTAATGGTGGTGACAGTCACCGCAGTGACATCTGCTTTTCTATAACCAGCAAACCCTCCTGTGCCCTGAGCTTCTCTTATTTCTCAACATCATCCCCCTTGTGTTTTAGTTTTCTTTTTATTTTTAGAGAGTTTTTTTTTTTTTTTTTGCTATAGGGAATGTGTACTTGCCAGAGAGGCAGAGGGATAAATCTTCCCTGGGTGGGGGGGATGGCCATGCCACCATCCCTTCTCCTCCTGGGATTTTTGGGCACACATGCAGAAGTGCCTGATGTGAATTTCAAGCTTCCAGGTTTGGGACTCAAACCACGGTCAACCATGTGGGAGTCCACACCGTAACCACCACGCCACCTGCCACCCCTGTGTATTTTTACATTTGCCAGATTTTTTTTTTCCAGATATTTTCTAATCCTTTCATTCATTCCCCCTTTAAAAAAAAAGAATTTTTTTTTTTTTGAGAGGTTTTCGCTATAGGGCGTGTGTGCTCACCAGACAGACAGAGAAAGACATAGAGACAGAAAGTGAGAAATCACCCCCCAGGGGGGATGGTCACGCCGCAGTCCCGGCTCCTCCATTCTCCTCTCGGGATCTTGGGCACGCATGCATATGTGCCCAGCGTGAGTTTAAGGCACCGGGTCCGGGACATGAACCGTGGTCAACTACGTGGAAGTCCAGCGACATAGCCATTATGCTAACTGCTGGTTCCCCCCAAAAAAGAATTATTTATCTAATTTTGTTATTATTTATTTTTCAATTAGACCAGAAAGAGACACAGAACGTGAGAAAGCAAGATGCCAGGTCTGGGACTTGAACTGTGGTTGGCCATGTAGGAGCCCAGCACCTTAAGCACCACACCACCTGCTGCCCCCACTCCCCCAAACTAGCATTCTTCTTAGCCATGAAACATAGCTACTAAGGAAAACACAAGATCGTCCTTACTTTTTTCCAGCAGGGAATTGTTTGAGAGCTACCTCCAATGGTATAATGAGGTGTGATGGTTTGGTTTTGTTTTTGGTACAACGAAAGTGTGCTCACGAGAGAGAGAGACAGAGAGGGAAAGTGAGAAATCACCCCAGGGTGGGAGGGGGGTGTGATGGCCACATCTCAATCCCTTCTGCTCTGTTCTTCTCTTGGGATTTTAGGCACACGTGCACAGACCCACCTAGCGTTTTTCAAACCACCAGAGCCAGGATTCGAACTGCCGTTAGTCAGGTGGAATCTAGCTCTTTCACACTAGGCCACGAGTCCAGTCTATGAATATATTTCCAAAGAAATGCTCTCTGGGACCAGCAGGTGGCATGGTGGTTAGGGGAGTCGGACACCTACATGGCTGACTATGGTTCGAGTCCCAGACCTGGTGGCTTGCTTTCTCACATTCCCTCTCTCTCTCTCTCTCTCTCTCTGGTCGAATTAAAATAAATAAATAAATAAATAAATAAAGTTAAAATAATACGAATACTTACAAAAATTTAAAAAAAATTTTTTTTTTTTTGAAGATGAGAGCCAATCCCACTTACCGGACTCACCTGACCCTCATCCCAGCGCTCACGGATCCTATCTTAACATTGTGATAGTTTCTCATGGATTTTTTTTCTCCCACCAAGGTTGATAACATAAAAAGAACGCTTTTGAATATTTTTTTATCCGGATGACTCAAGCTTTTGCAACCCCCCCTGTGATGATCACGCTAGTCCAGGACCTGCTTCTGTCTCTGCTTTTCCTCCGATCGTGCCCAGCGACCTAGGGAAACTGAGGCAGGAATGGAGGGCGCTGCGGGGGTGGGCGCTGTGGGTCTCAGCCCTGCTGGGCGGCCCGAGCTCCCCTGGAAAGGGCCGGGCGCTGACCTTTGCTTATCGCCCGCGGTTGATGAAGCTCATTAAGTCCCCGCCAGCAGGAGACCTTTCCCGGGGGCAGCCGTGTCGCCTGCAGCACCGAGATAGCAGCTGTCGCCTCGGAAGCTGTGACCTTTCCCGGCCCGATGGGGCGGGCAGGCGGGAAAGGGCGCGGCAGCAGAGCTTCAAAATCCGCCTAGGTGGAGGAGGAGGTCGCTTCGTGTCCGAGACCTGGAATCGAACCCATCCTCGGCCTCCTGCGCCCCACCCACCCTCGTTAATGCCCAGGGCCGTGGAGAAGCGCGCCCGGTGACGTCATCGAAATGAGAGCACAGCCTCAGTCGCAGACGTCACAGAAGGCGGCGCTGCGTCACCACATTCCTTCCGTGACGTCAACGACAGACACCAGAAACTGGCTCACCGAGAGCCGGAGAAGTCTGAAGAAAGAGATTTTCCTTTCTCCACTTTTTAATTCGGTAAGACATTTAAAATACGTAGGCGCCGACTACAACTCCCATCCGGCCTTGCGTGTTGCGCATGCGTACGGCCTCCAGCCTGAGAGCGCGGCAAAGCTTTGGGGTAGATTGACGTCCCTTTGGTCGAACCAGAAGGCAGGTTTTAGACTCACAAACCAATCCTGGCTTCTTAGGTCCCACCCCTTTATTCTTAGCCCGCCGCTTCCTTGCGGGAGTGACGGGCTCCGCTACCTTTGAGGGTTCAGTTTCTTTTGATGGACGTCCACACTGATGAATCAGAGAGCCGGAAACTCGAGAGGGTGTTGAAAAGCGTGGCTTGGGGCCAATAACTTAGCGGCAGGGCCCGGCGCC
>NW_006197961.1:1508049-1510039 GCF_000334495.1 Tupaia belangeri chinensis | reverse complement strand
GGGAGGTGGGAAGGGGCGGGCCTGAGGAGGCTGGGCCAATGAGAGCGAGGGAGGGACGAGGCGTGGCCAAAGTGAATGGGCGGGGCCAGGCGGCAAGGTGTGGGCGGGGCCGGCCGGTTCCCTTTTGCACATCTCGGAACCGAGGGACAGTCTCCACCGGCCTTCGGCATCCAAGATGCGAGGCTTCCTTGTGCCGCTTCCGTTTAGAACCCCCTCCTAGGACTCAGAGCTTGCACGAGTGCCTGTCGCACCCAAGGCCTCAGTTTTCCGTTGTATAAAATGGGGCGAATCCTTGCCAATCCTTGTCCCTTTCCTTCAGTTTCTTCCAGGAATGTCCCTAGAGCTCCTCTTCGAATCTTTGACCCCTATCTCCTGTGTCTGAGTGTGGTTCGATCGAACTGTCAGCTAGTCTTGATTTGAACGCTGCTTTTCATGTCCAAACTTACCACCTTCTCTTAGGCACGGGCATAAGGGGGAGAGCACGTTTCATGAAGAAACTGAGACTTAGTAGACGACGTGGCTTTCGCTGGAGGGTTCGGTTTGCAGAAATTGAAAGCAATTTCTGGGAGGAGTGAATCTGAGCCACTGATTTAGAAGGACAGGAACTTGCTTCGTTCTGGTCTTGTGTCTTAGCTCCGATGTGGTTCCCTGGTTGGAGGGAGGGCAGGTTCCCGGAGAGGAGATATTTCTTAGTTGTTTTGCCCATCACGACCTCGCCTTCTTGGAACAGGGAGGAAATGGCCACCGAGGATTTCTTAAGTTCCTTAAACCGCTTGTCTTGGCCAAACACATGTTTTGTGTCAGCTGGATCACATGTCACTGAGGAGGTACCAGTCTCCGGAGCCACGTGGGCAGGAGCAGGCCACCACGGTCAGAGGGAAGGGAACTGATCCGTTTTAGAGTCTCTGCAACCGTCTTTTTTTTTTTTTTTTTTTTGGGTGACCAGATCTGCCATCTGGGGAAAGAAGTTTTAAAAGTAGCCATCTTATTCGTCCTCTTGTTTTTGACTTTCGTGTGGGTGTGCAAACCGCAGCCTTTTCTTCTTTCTTTTTTGTCTTTTCTTTTTTAAAATCAGTCAATAAGCTGCAATGAAAAGGATCGTTTCAGACTTTCCCTTAAGGATTTGGGCTTAGGCTGGAGGTCTCTCTTTGCCAGGGACATTTTCCTAGGCCAGGTCCTCTTCGAGAGAAGTCAGAACCCCTTGAGAGTGAGGACGGGTAGAAATTCATTTTCAGTAACAACAACAAAAAAATCTGGAAAACCAAATTGCTACCAAGATCGTCAGCAAGACTGAGCAGAAAGCGGTGTTACTGATGGTCTAATCCTGTCAACTGTCTCAACCTCCTCTTGTGCCACCCTCCCCAACTCCCACCCCAAAGAATTTTTTTTTCTTTTGTAATTTTCTATGGGGCATGTGCCAGAGAGAGAGATAGAGAGAGGGAAGACGAGAGAACACTCCCCAGGGGGATGGCCATGCTGCAATTTCTTCTCCTCCATTCTCCTCTTGGGATCTCAGGCATGCACACATGCACCCTGGTTTTTTTTTAGAATTATTTATTTTATTTTATTTTCATCCTTTAATTTTTTTTTTTTTTTTTTAATCAGAGAGAAAGAGAGGAAAAGTGAGAAAGCAAGCCACCAGGTCCAGGACTTGAACCGTGATCGGCCGTGTGGGAGTATCCAGTGCCTTAACTACCAACCACACCATCTGCTGTTCCCCCCTCACCCCTCCCCTAGGGTTTTTTTCAAGCCAGCAGGTCTGGGATTAGAACAGTGGGGTCTGCCACATGGGATCCAGCTGCCTTAACCACCATGCCACCTGCTGGCCCCCCACCCCAAATGATCTTTAAAGGTAGAGGACCAGAACCCAGAGGGGTCATTTGAGTTGGAAACGCTAACCTGGTTCCATTCCCTTTGAACGAGTTACCTGCTTTCTTTTTTTCTTTTCTTTTTTTTTTTTTTTTTTTTCCCTTATAGGGCTGTGGGCTCC